>NW_028190447.1:0-107313 GCF_048542155.1 Nylanderia fulva
AGGGGGGGGGGAAGGGAAAAATGGTGGAAGGAATGAAAAAAATTTAAGGAAGGGGGGAAAAGGGGGAAGGATGGTAGGAAAAAAATAGAAAAAAAAGAGGGAAGAGGGGGAGAAAAGAAAAAAGGGGGGGGAGGGGAAAGGGAAAAAAGGGAAAAGAGGAGGAGAAGAGGGGGTTTTAAAGGGGGGTGGAAAATTTTTGGGGGGAAAGGAAACCCCAAGCAAAAACGAAGGTAGGACGGCTTTTCTTCTAAAGTATTGAAAAGGTTTAAAAGGGGAATTTAAATTTTTTTTAAAATTTTAAAAGAAAGGGAGAGTTAAGGTAGTATAAGTAACATTGTAAGGGTTGTAAGGTTTGGGGAAAAGCCCCTTTTAAAAAACCCCTTCAACCCCCTTTGGGACGAATAAAGAATGAATTGAAAAATTAAAATTTTAAGTAATTAAATAAAAATTTAAAAAAAAATTAATTAATTAAAAAAAGAAAATTTTTTTAATTGTACCTTTTGTATCAAGGGGTTTTAAATTTTTTTTTTTATTGGAAAAATTTTAAAATTTTTTTGGGGAAAAAATGATTTTAAAAAAAATTTTAAAAATTAAAAGTATAAAAATTTTTTTTAAAATTTTTTTTGAAAAAGATTTTTTTAAACCATTTTTGATACTATTTTTTTTTTTTTAAAAAATTTAAATTAAATAAAATCATTTAAAATTTAAAATTAAAATTTTAAAAATAAAATTTTAAATTTGAAAAAATTTTTGTAAAAAAAATTTTTGGGTTTTTTTTTTTTTTTATTTTGTTTTTTTTTTTTTTTTTTTTTTTAAAAAATTAAAATTTTTTTTGGTGGTTTTTTTTTTTTTTTGTTTTTTTTTTTTTTTTTTTCCCCCGGTTTTTTTGTGTTTTTTTTTTTAATTTGTTTTTTTTTTTTTTTTTGTTGGCAAATTTTTTTTTTAAAAAATTAAAAAATTTTTTTTTGTTTAAAAAAAAACATGGTTTTTTTAAATTAAAAATTTCGCCCAGGGAAAAAAGCCGCAGGGAAGACTGGCAAAAGGAGCAAAACAATTTTTTTTAAAAAAAAAGGAAAAAGGGAAAGAAAAATTAAAAAAAAGTTTTAATTTTAATTTTTAAAAAAATTTTTTTAAAATAAAATTCTTAAAAAAATTTTTGGGGTGAAAAACCCTATTGAATTTAATAAATTTTAAATTTTTTTAAGGAAATTTTTATTTTATGATTATTTTTTAAAATTTGGGGGGATAATTAAATAAAAAAAAATTTAAAATTTTAAAAAAAATTTTTTAAAATTTTAAATTTAAAAAAATTTTTAAAAGGATTGTTTTTTAAAAAAAAATTTTTTTTTTTTAAAAAATTTTAAAAAAAATTAAAATTTCCTTAGGGAAAAACAGGTTTTTTTTTAGAAAGATTTTTTTAAAAAAAATGTTTTGGGCCTGATTTTTAATTAAAATAAAAATTTAAATGAAAAATTTTTTTTTGTCTGTTGACTAAAAAAAAATTTTACATGATTTGAGTTCAGCGGTTGGTTTTTCCCCGATGGGGTTTTATCTATAAAAAAATTTTAAAAAAATTTTGTACGAAAGGATTTTTTTTTTAAAATTTTATTTTTTTAATGAAAATTTTAAAATTTATTAATATATGTAAAAAAATAAAATTACTTTGGGAAAATTTTTAAATTTTTAAATTTAAAATTTTTAAAAGAGTTAAAAAAAAAAAATAAAAAAAAAGGGAATAATTTGTCAAAATTTTTAAAATTTATTTTTTTTAGTGCGTTAAAATATAAGTTTTTTTTAATTTTTTTTTTAAATTTTTATTATTTGGGGGGTTTTTTAATTTATTGGAAAAAAAAATTTTAAGATTGTAAAAATTCGTAAAAAACCCCAATAAAGGGGGATTTATAAGATTTTTTAATCTTTGTGTGTATTTAAAATTTTTTAAAAAAAATTTTTTTATTATTAAATTAATTATAATTTTTTTTATGTCCTATAATTAGATTTTTTTTTAATAATAAATGTTTTGTAAATTTTCCCTTTCAACTAATATTTTTTTTTTAAATTATTCTATTTTTTTAAAAATTTTTATCTATTAGAGGGATTTTTTAATTTTTTGGATGTCAGCCAAATTGATTTATTAAAAAAAAGGGGGAAACGATCTTTCAAAATTTTATCCTTTAAAAGTAAGATTTTTTTTAAAATTTTTTAGTTTTATTTTAAAAAAGAGAGAGATATTTTTTTTGATTTTAAAATTACAATTTTATTATGATATTTAGTGTTTTATACCCCTTTTTTTATTATTTTTTTTAAATTTGGATTTTCGGGAAATTAAAAGGGAAGGCCCCAAAATTTTTTTCGAAGGGGGGTCAAATTATTTCGGGTTTTTAATTTTTAAAAATTTTTTTTGGGGGGTTTTAAATTTAAAATTTTTTTTTCTGAATACGAATAATTATTTTTTTAGATTTTAAATTTTATATTTTGAAATTTATTAAAATATTAAAAAAATTTTAAAAAATTTTTTTTTAATTTAAAATTTTTTTTGTAGGGAAAGTAATTTTTAACAGGGGAAAATTCCCAAACAAAAAGGGGAAAAATAAAATTTTTTTTGGGAAAAAATTTTTTTAAATTTTTTTAGTTTTTATTTTATTAATTTTTTGGTTTTTTAAAAAAAAAAAAAATTTTTGAAAAAAAATTTTTTTTAAAAAAAAAAAAATTTTAAAATTTTTTAATATTTTAAAAAAAAAATTAACCCAAAATCAACCTTAATTAAAGAAAAAAAAATTTAAGAAAAAAAAAATTTTTTAAAAATTTTTATTTAAAATGATAAATTTTTTAATATTTTTTTTAAAAAAAATTAAAAAACTCCCAAAATTTTATTGGGAAAAAAGGGAAAAGATAAAATAAAAAAGTAAAAAAATGAAAAATTTGTCAAATTTTAAAAGGTATTTCAATAGGTTAATCCGCTATTTTAAAAAGATAAAATTTTAAAAAAAAATTCAAAAAAAAATTGTTTTTAAAGGAAAAAAAGATAAAAATTTTAAATTTTTTAGAAATTAGAGGTAAAAGGGTAAGAAAAAAATTGGGTGATAATAATGCAATTAACTTCCAAATTTTTTTTAGGGATAGATCGGGGGATAGCATAAGCATATAGAAAATATATTCGGTTAAAAATGAAATTTAAAAGTTTTTTAAAAATAAATAAAAAAATTTTTTATAAAAATTTTTTAAAAATTTATATTATAATATAATATATATACAAATTGACACCTTTTTTTTGATTTTTCCGTTTTGATGTACTTTGGGAAAATCTCTTTTTTTTCCCCTTTCCCACATAATAATTATGACGTAAAGAACTTGAGTAACTATGATGGCTAAAAGCAAGAAATTAATCACGAAAAAAAATTTTTAGTTAAAATAATTTAATATCAATTTTTTTATAAATATTGGGGAAATTTAAAAAATCAAAATATTTGTATAGGCGAAAACAAAAAAATTTGATATTGAAAATATTTCCCCCCTTTTTTAAAAATACACACCTATAAATATTAAAAAAAAAATAATCCAAATAAATTTCAAGTAAAAATCAAGCCCCCTCACACAGTTTGGTAGGGTAGATTTTTTAAATTTTTTTAAATTTTTTTTCTGAATTTTTTTAAACTTATATATATAGTGAGTAATAAAAATATTTTAATATTTTAAAAAAATTTTTTTAAATCGCGAAATATTTTTTTTATTTTTTTATTTTTTAAATTATATTTATATCTATAAAAAAAATTGATAGAAATTTAAAAAAATTTTTACTGGATATATATAAAATCCTTTTTTTTGGATTAAAATTACTCAACGTTCTTTACGTTATTTTTTTGGGGAGAAAGGGATAAAATAAAACAATAACAAAAAAAAAAAAGAATAATAAACATTCCCTTATAAATAATATAAATAATCCCACTTTTCTAAGCATATTAAAATTTCCCAAAAAGTGGGGTATTTTTGCCTTGCCGTACTGCTTCTTACAAAGGCCAAAACTTTTGGGCCCTATCTCAAAAACCCCCGGGGCCCGAAAAGGGGAAAAAAAGGAGAAAACGAAATTACGGTCCTGTCCTCTAGGGTGCGTCCGCGTGAGCAAGCAATAGGATTGTGTCCGACAGCACCATAAAAAAAACCCCCTTAAGGGTCAAACGGTCGGCCCCCCCAAAACCCCAATTGTTGGGAAAAAATTCCCCGGGGGGAAACGCAAACCCGGGATTTCAGTTTTTCCAACCCCGGGAAAAACCAATTCTCTTTTTATTGTGGTGCATTTTGTACCGACATCACCTTTTGCATTGCTCACGCAAACCCCCCCGTAGAGAGACAAGGACCGAAATCCGTGTTTCCTTTTTCCTTTTACCGGCCGGTTAGCGGATGCCCTAAAAATGTTTCCTAAAAAAAGGCCCATGGTAGAAAGGGGGCAATAAGCCCTTTTTTTGGGAAAATTTTTTATTATTTTTGGACATTTTGCGTATATAAAATTATTATATATATATATAAATATTTTTTGGTAAATTTTTTGGGGGAAATTTGTTTTATTCTTGTTTTTTTTTTGATTTTTTTGCTATTTTTAAAATTTGCCCAAAAACTTAAAAACGTGAAAAAAATTGAGTAGGGAAAACAATGCAAGGATTTTCCCGTAATATATCCAGAAATTAGAGTTAAAATTAAAATTTTTAATTTTTTTAAAATTTTTAAAATATATATTATAATATAAAAATATATTATTGGAATTAAAAAAATTGTAAAAGATATTTTTCGGCTTTTAAATTTTTTTTTTTAATTATTAAAAATTTTTTTACTAAATCCCCTAAAAAATTGAAAAAAAAATTTTTAAAAAAAAATTTAAAAAAATTTACTCCAGCTGTGGATGTGTGCAATTGATTATTATTTGAAATTTATTTACAAAATTTTTGCATTTATATTTTTATAGTGGTTTTATTTGGGAAAATAATTAAAATATTTTCAATATCAAATTTTTTAAATTTAAACGTATAAAAAAATATATTTCTATGTTTTTTAATTTTTAATATATTATAAAAAAATTTTTATATTAAATATTTGAACTCAATTTTTTTTTTTCGTGATTTTAAAAATTTTGCTTTTACCTCATACGTTTCGTAATTTTTTTACGTCATAATACTTATGTAGCAGAGAGAAAGAAAGGGGGTTATACCCCAAGTAACACCCCAAAAAGGAAAAAAACAAGAAAGGGGTTTTATATCTTTTAAATATTTTATAAAATATATAAAATTTAAAAAAAAAAAAAAATATAATTATATTAATATTTCATTTTTTTAAAAAAACATTTTTAAAATTTTATTTTTAAACCCGAGTGATATTTTCTTTGCTTATGCTACCTCCGACTACCCCAAAAATTAAAGGTGAAAATTGCATTTTTATATCAATATTATTTTTTTTTTTTTTCCCCAAATTTTTTATAAAAAAACAACAACCAAACAAAATTTTTTTTAAAAATTTTTTAAAATTTTTCAAACGGGGCGGGGGCCCCAAAACCAGGGGAAAAACCTTTTTTCAAAGAAAAATTTAATATTTCCTTTTTTTAACCCAAATAAAAGGGGGGTTTTTTTTTTTTTAAAAAAATTTTAAAAAAAAAATCATTTAAATTTTTAAAAAAATTAAAAATTAAAATTAAATTTAAAAATTTTTTTTTTTAAAATTCTATTAAAAAAGGGTTTAAAGATTTTTTTTAATTTTTGTTTTGAAAACATTTTTAAAAAAATTTAATTTTTTTTAAAAAAACTTTAATTTTTTTACTAAATATTATTTATAATATAAATTTAAATCCAAAAATAATAAAATATAAACTAAAATTATTGGTAAAATAATTTTCCAACATAAATATATTAATTCATCATATCGTATTCGAGGAAGTATTCCATGTATAAAAATTACTATTCTACATAAAATATTAATTAAAATAAAAGTTAAAATTATTGAATATTTTAATAAATTTCTAAATATATAAATTCTAATTAATCTAAAAAAAATAATTATTCGATATTCAGATAAAAAATTAATGTAAACCCACCCCTAAAATATTCAATATTAAACCCTGAACTAATTCTGACTCACCTTCGATAAAATCTATAGGACTTCGATTTAATTCAGCTAAAATCCTAATAAAAAATATAATAAACAAAGGATATAAAACTACTATATATCATAAATAAAATTGATAATTAATAAAATCAAAAAAAGAATATCTCTCTCTTATTAATATAATAACTAAAACAATTAAAATAAATCTTACTTTAAATGATAATATTTGTGAAACTGATCGTATTGCCCCTATTTTTGAATAAATCGAATTAGCTGATCATCCCATAAAAATTATAACATACCCTCTAATAGTTATATAACAATTATTAATAAAATAGAATAATTTAAAAAATAAATATTAGTAATGTAAGGAAATACTAATCATATTATTATTAAAACAAATCTAATTATAGGACATAAAAAAAATTATAATTAGATTTATATACATAAAATAATTCTTTATTAAGTAATTTAATAGCATCACTAAAAGATTGAAATAATCTTATAAATCCCACTTTATTAGGTTCTTTACGAATTTGTACATATCTTAAAATTTTTTGTTCCAATAAAGTTAAAAAAGCTACCCCAACTAATATAATTAATAACAAAATTAACAATCTTAATATATTTAACGCACTATAAAAATATAATCTTAAATTTTGACAAATTATTACTTGTATAATTTTTTTCTATTATACATCATTTAAATTCTAAATTTAATACACTTAAATTCTGCCAAAGTAATTTTATTTATTTACATATATTTAATCAATTAAATTTATTCATTAAAAAAAATATAATTTGAAAAAAAGTCCTTTCGTACAAAATTTTCTTAATTTTATTATAGATAGAAACCGATCTGGCTTACACCGATCTGAACTCAAATCATGTAAAATTTTATTAGTCGAACAGACTAAAATATTAAACTTCTTCATTTAATTTTTATTTTAATTCAACATCAAGGTCGCAATCATTTTTATTAATATAATCTTTCTAAAAATATTACGCTGTTATCCCTAAGGTAATTAATTTTTATAATAATTATTATAAAAAAAAAAAATTTCTTAATTTAATAATCAATCCTTTATAAAAATTTCATTAATTAATGTTAAAATTATCTTTAAATTAAAGTTTATTTTATTTAATTATCCTCCCAATAAAATATAATCATTAAAATAAAATTTATTTCCTTAAATAAATTTAAAAATTATATTAAATTCAATAGGGTTTTCTCATCCCATAATTTCTTTTAAGAATTTTAACTTAAAATTTAAATTTTAAATCTACAAATTGAAACAGTTTTAATTTCATCAATTCCTTCATTCCAGTTTTCATTTAAAAAACAATTGATTATGCTACCTTTGCACAGTCAATATACTGCGGCTATTTAAAAATCACTGAGCAGAAATAATTTTAAATTATCAAAAAACCATGTTTTTGTTAAACAAGTAAATTAAAATTTTAATTTAATAAAATAAATTTGCCTAATTCTTTAATTATATATACATATATATTTTAAATTTAAAAATTTCTATATAATTAATATAAATATACTTATACTATCATTATTTATTAAAATACTTAATTTATTTAAAATATTTTTTTATTTAATTAAATCAAATTTTCAAATTATTATTATATTTAAATTAGAATAATCCATTCCATAATAAATTATTAAATTTTTATAAAAAATTTTTAAAAATAAAAAATATTTTTCTATTTAAATCATTTATATTCATAAAATATTTTAATTATAATTTATAGTTAATCCCATAAATTTTTTACATAAATTTACTAATTAAATTTTATTATTAATTTAATTAATTGTAAATGATTTATATATAAATTAAATTTATATAAAAAAAACTAGATATCATAAAAGTGGATTAAAATATTTTTTTCAAATAAATATTTGAAATAATTTTTATACATTAACTTTAATATTTTATTTAACTCATTTTATTCCGAGAAATTTAAATTATTCCAATAAACAACAAAATTTAATAATCCCTGATACAAAAGGTACAATTAATAAAATTTATTTTTATTTAATTAATTAATTTATTTTAAATTTTCATTTACATTACTTATATCTATAATATTTATTTAATTTTTTTTAATACTTCAACAATTCAAAAACTAACTCAATTTAATTTTTTATTATAATTTTATGTAATTAAAATAATCACACACACAAATCATATTAAATTTTTCATAAATATTTAAATTTAATTTTTTTTTAATTTTAATAAATCATATTAAATCATTAATCTTTTCAATGTAAATAAAATATTTTTAAATAAACTAAAATTTTTTTTTATTTTAAATACATTTTCCAATATATTTACTTTGTTACGACTTTTCTTACAAATCATAATTAATAAGAACGGCGGGCAATTTGTACATAATTTAAATATAATTCAACTTATAAATTTTTATAAATTTACATTTAAATCCTTTTTAAATAATAAATTTAAATATAATTTACAAAAAAAATATTTTTCAATATAACTCATCTAAATCTTAATAATTCTACATTTTGATTTGAATTTAATTTATAATATAAATTTATAATTAAAATCTCTTAATTTAATTTTCAACAATATATAAAATATTTATATTAAGTTAATCCATTTGTGGATTATCAAATTAATCAACAAGTTTTTCTAATATAATAAATTACCGCCAAATTTTTTATTTTTAATGCTTTACATTTAATATTTAATTAATTTTATTTTTATTTAAATAATAGGGTATCTAATCCTAATTTCTTTTTAAACTTAATTAGAAATAAATTTTCCAAAATAAATTTTTTTTATTAACTAAAATTATTACATTTCACTATAAATAAAATTAAAAAAAAAATATTTAAATCTCCTTTTTATATTCTTTAAATTATTAAAATTATTTATTCTTATCATCAGTTTAACCGCAATTGCTGGCACCTAAATTTATTAATAATATAAATAAAATTATCTATTATAATTTTTATTAAAATAATTATTTTAAATATTAATTAATCATTAAAAATTATTTAAATTTTTAAAAATTTTTTTATAAAAATTTATTTATATTCAAATTTTATAATTAATTTATAGAAAAAAAATTATTTCCCTACCTTATTCACTAATTTATCATATTTATCTAATTCATTTATTTTTTAATCAATATATAATTTAAATTAATATTAAATTTAATAAACATTTAATTTATATATTGACTAAAAAATAAATATGACATTTCCTACCACATTCACTAATTTATCATATTTATCTAATTCATTTATTTTTTTATTTATTTATAAAATACATTTTATAAATCAGTAAAATATTATACAGACAATTTATTACATAAATTTTTTTATAAATATAATAAATTATTTATTATATATATTTTTATTTAATTATTTATATAATAATTATATTTTAATATAAATTACGCACACGGATAAGAAATATTTTACATTTGCTCATCCCATATAAAAATATAAAAGTAATGGAAATTAAATTTTACATTAATTTATACTAGTATTATGAGGTAGTTAATACATGAAAATCATATAAGATGAATTCTGTACATCGATTAGCATAATATGATCACAAGTCAATAAATGATTTTGCTAATATATTATTTTGAATAAAAATTAAAAAAATATAAAAACAAAAAGAATGAAATTAATAAATTTTCTTCATTCTTTGTTTTCTTCTTCTATTAATTATTTTTTCTATTATTTGAATAAAAGATGTATCATGTGTAATAGATTAAATAGATAGATAATTTATATAAATATATAATTATACGTTTTGAAATTTATATATATATATATATATATATATATATATATATTAATTTCAATATATACATATATATAAATTATTATTTATCTATTACATACGATACGCCTTTTATTCAAATAATGGAAAAAATAATAGAAAAAAACAAAGAATGAATAAAATTTATTCATTTTATTTTTATTTGTTTTTATAAAATTTTTATTCAAAATAATATATTAGCAAAATCATTTATTGCGACTTGTAATCATAATATTACGCTAATCGATGTACAGCATTTATCTTATAAGATTTCCATATGTGTTACTACCTCACAATACTATTATAAATAAATGTGAAATTTAATTTGCATTACTTTTATATTTTTATATATAATGAGCAGATGTAAAATATTTCTCATTCGTGTGCGTAATATATTGGTTTTTGTATTTATACTGATTTTACACATATCAAATGCAAGAGAGACAAAGATAGAATGATACTCTCTCCCTGTCAAGCTGTCAGTATGTTACCACGAAAATTTCCCCATGAGTATAGATCTAGTGAGATTTGTTCATCCCAAATATTACATAAAAAGAAGTTACGTAGCTTCGTGAAATATTTTTTAATATATTCTTTATATAATAAAGCAGGGAGACAAAGAGTCAAATTTTGCATTATTGCTCTTAAAAATTTATAATAAATTAAATACGATCTCGTGGCTAACCCAACCTTACCCGCTGCTAGCTGCGCACCTCCCCATATTATATTATGAATTTTATATTTATCTTTTTTCCAAAAAATCGATCTTTGTCTCCCTGCGGACAATCCTACTGATTAAGAATATCGTAAATTTAATAAGATTCATTAAGTATTTTGGCTAATATATGGGATGAACGAATCCGTAATTCCCGGCCGGCCGATAGGCGTCTTCACCATGTCGCCTGTCGACCCTTAAGAACGATCTCATTATAGCGAATACGCACGGATGATATAAATCAGACAGGACACAATGTAATACACATAAATTTTCCAACATTAAGATGCTCGATCCGAAATAACGTAGTAGTAATAATAATTGTTTAAGAATTATGTTTGATTATATGTAATTGTAATACTGAAGAAGACTGCGTGCAGTCTATCGCCGAAAACGAGCGATGAGCGATAAGGTGCAATTTCACGTGCTGCTAAAACAAGTGATTGAAGCGACAGATTTGTCGCTCGTAATCCAGCATCAACAAATTTTGTAGTTTGAATCAGTTCAACTACAAAGCATTTACTACTTAAACGCTTAACTTTCAATTCTGTCGCGCTGCCTATCCTTTTCATGTACAAAAATGATCGCTATTTAATTTAGCGACAAAAGTTGTTATACGATCATTTTGTCGCTCAAACAATCGGTTTCAGCGGTTTGTGAAAAGGCACTTATACATGAAAAGGTACCTTGACTCTACTCTAACCCGATTTGAACTCTCGGTGGAAACATAGGGTGCATTCGTTTATGCAGAGACTGCCGCAGAATGCCGCAGATGTCGTTCGTTTACTCCACCTGCGCAACCGACTGCAGCGCAGTTTGTTGTTCGTTTAAGCAGAGCTGCTGCCTATCTGCGCAGCCATCTCGGAGGTCCTGCTCAGGATGCTCTGCTCGCAGTACTGCGGACTACTGCGTAAACGAATGTAGTCTTCTCCATTGTTAAGCCAATTGAACTTGGAAACGTTGTCTGAAAATTATTTCAATTATAAGTTATGTTATAAAAGTTCAGAACAAAGAAGGTGGAGAACAACTCCTCCAAATAGATCCTACAAAACTAAAAGTAATGCAAGGTAAGTAATACAATAAAATTATGAAATCTGTTAATTTTTATTTACGATCCAATTAACTTAAAAATGCATTTTTATCAAGAATATAAATTTAAAGTAATCTGTTTCAAAAAAAATGTGCTTTTGTATAAAAATGCAATTCTGTTACAGTCATTCCTAGCTATCAAGCTACTTCGTCCCCAGTTAGTTTGGAAAAATCTGAGAAGTCTACATTCAGCAACATTTCAATCCTACTGTCATCACTGTCTGAAAATGTTATGTGCACACGTCATATGTCAGAACCTTCAATCTATTTAAAAATTTTATTATATTTATTCAAATAATAATTCATATTTAATATAAATATGATGGTTTCTAAATCGGCCTAAGAGCCATAGCACGAAAAATTACGAAAATTAATTATTCGGAACTGTATCTCTTGGTACGAGATTACTAAAGTTCCATATATTAATTAACCTCGAACTTACATATGGAGAAATAGGCACGAAAAATATAGATCCAAAAAGTCTGAATAGCTTAGTGGTAAGAGCAGTCGCCCGGAAAGTGAAAGACGCGGGTTTGATTCCCGCTTCAGCGACTTTTCGGACCTATATTTTTCGCGCCTATTTCTCCATATGTAAGTTCGAGGTTAATTAATATATGGAACTTTAGTAATCTCGTACCAAGAAATACAGTTCCGAATAATTAATTTTCGTAATTTTTCGTGCTATGGCTCTTAGGCCAATTTAGAAACCATCATATTTATATTGTTTATATTGAGAGCCATTAAAAAATATTTATTTCTGAGTTAATTCATATTTATTTAAAATTTCTTTACTTACGCACTCCAATTACAATCTGAGCAGTCAATTCACGCAGGTGATCGTTCGGTAAATGATGTCACGTGACTCGCAGATAATAGACGCAGTAGATGCGCAGTGGATGCGCTAATCGCTGCATAAACGAATGCACCCATAGTCTTAAGCGGGGAGCACACACTCTGCATAAGCGCATAAGCATATGCATAAGAAATTCGATTGGTTGAATTTCTTATGCATACGTTTATAGACCAATCAAGATTCTCATGCTTACGCTTATGCGCCTATGCAAAAGTGTGTGCTTCCCGCTTATGGCCTAGTCATGGGGAGCCACCATGATCATAGAAAGCGTAGAGGGAGTACCGATTGCGCCTCTGATGATTTAGGACTCTACTCAAAAAAGTTCGTTAGCGTCTTTTGACGTCTTCAGACGTGTTTAGTCTCAAAAAAATGTTTTTGTTTCTGTCGAATATACAGATAAAATAAATATTAATTAATTATACCCAACTCGCTGATGGCCGAAAGTCGAATCTGCGACTGGGTCACAAAGGATTAAAAAACAGAAGAACTTTACCACGGTCAGACCGTGGACTTTTTACGATACCGTACAATCACTTACACCTACGTTTACGCAATTATAAAGCAGGCTTAAATGGAATGGAAAAAAAGATGGACACCTTAACATTAGGCTCACATAGGTAAAAGTAATTGATTACGCGTATAACTTTTTATATATATCTTATAATAAATAAAATTTCAACACGTTTCTTCTTTTTTAAGATTGGTTCATCTTGATTTAAAGGGCGCACCATTACGGACTTGTTACTTTGAAAAGGTATACGTTATAAACATTTCAAAACCTTATTCCAGCATTTTAGTACTTTATATTTTGATTTTAAGAAAACAATTTACAATAAATATAGAGAAATACTCTGCACCAATACTGTTTTATCATTTGATTGATGGAGACATTTTAATAACTCATTTTTTAATTATGGGTTATGTTCAACTTTAATTTTTTTTATAGAATATTGATTTATTTATATACTAATAGTACAGAAATGCAAATAGGTACATTCAGAAATTATATCTTTAGATTAACTGATATATCTTGTATTATAGTCATGATATTTAACAGATATATAATTATCAACAATTATAACTTGTTTTTGTTTACACTCTTATTTTATTCTTATGATCCAATAGAATATTTACAGCTCTTTCCATTACTGCGAACATGGGGAGCTACTGGATTATTGTTGGAATGGGAAGATACATTTCCTTACAATCGAGAACTCTCACCAATAGGAAGCAACGGACCAAGCAGCTTAGCAAGTGGATATTCAGTTCAAGAAGCTGGACACATCCTGCAAATAGCAGGTGATTGTGGCTTGGCAGTTGTTCCATTGGTACAAACTTTTGGTCATATGGAGGTATGTAAAAAAATACCTCTTATTTATTTTGTATAAAATGAATTATTACATATAATTACAAAAAATTTCTATATATTTCTATATATTTTCTTTTGAAGATCATAATTCAAAAACTATTGTTTTGTAGATTTCATGTACCTTATTATCCACTTAAATATTACAATTTAAATTGCAGTTTATTCTGAAACACGATGAATGGAGATCATTGCGGGAAGTAGAAGCTTTTCCAAGTTCCATCTGTCCATCAAATCCGAGAACTCTCCCACTGGTCAAATCATTAATACGTCAGATTGTTAATTTGCATCCTGACATACAATATTTACATATAGGTTCTGATGAAGTATGGCACTTAGGCCTTTGTTCAGTTTGCACTAAACGAGCTGCAGCCAGTAAATATGGCAAATCTGCATTGTACTTGGAACATATTTTGGCAATAGCTCAATATATTCAAGAAACTTATCCATATTTAAAGATTATCATTTGGGATGATATGTTAAGATCAATAGATTTACAGATTTTGAATGGTATTTTGATAGCTTGTTTGAATTATTTAATCAAATTTTTTTGCGTAAAACTAATCTTTTTTTTTTTTTTTTTTACAGAACATTACATTGGAAAATATGTAGAACCCATGGTATGGCATTACAATCCCAGAGATAATTTTGCATTGCCTATTGGTATTTTTTCTATTTTCTAATATTTTAAAAAAACTCTTAAATATATAAATATTTGCTGGATTATAATTATTGCATTAAATTATTTAGGACTATGGGATAAATACAGCACAGTCTTTCCCAATATCTGGATAGCAACTGCATTCAAAGGGGCTACTGGTTCCACACAACATATACCTGTAATTCGACATCATATAAGTAATCATGAAAAATGGTTAGAAGAATTAGCAATTCATGTGAATAAGGTACATGAGTTTCGAGGTGCAGCATTTACTGGCTGGTCAAGGTAAGGAAAATCAGAATATATATACGCAATAATAACTACACACCATCTTAAAACATGCTAATAAGCACAATTATATTTGTAGATATGATCATTATGCTACGATGTGTGAATTGTTGCCCACAGCTATACCATCATTAGCTTTATGTCTAAAGGTTTGGCTCTATGGTTATTCAGAGGAAACACATGCACAAGTTGCAAAAAGCTTAGGATATATTGATCATCCATTGCATATAATACCACAACCTAGACCAATTCCAATACCTAGTAATTTGCTTTTTCCTGGATGGGAAATAGCTGTGGGTATGGAGTGGTTTCTTAATTTTAAGACGAAATTTCACAATATTGTTGTCAGCGATCAGTAAGCATAAAAGCAGTTTGATATAAAATTTTGAAAATTTTGTTTTTAAACTTTTAAAATAATTTTTAGTTATTTATATAGGATATTGCAGACATACCGTAACTAATTAATGGCAGATTCCTAAGATCATTTGGAGATAATTTTTCCTCAGTGAAAATGTCGAACCATCAATAATTTTCGAGTTATAAGCGATTGAACAGAATTTTTTACAAATTGAGCCTTTTGGAAATAAAATATTAATAAAAATCACATTCTTCAGTTAATTTCAGATAATTTATAATTTAAGATTTAATTACAGATACATGATGATAAAAGTTGAGAACATGCAAAAAAGATGGTCTTTCTCGACATTTTCGCTGGAAAAAAATCGTTTCCCAATAATTCTAGGAATCTGCCATTAACAAGTTATACAGTAGGTCTTATACACCCTGTATATATGCGATTTAATTTAGAAACAGTGCAATATTGAAAATTATTTTAATATATAACTATTATTTTTAAATGTAATACTTTATGTTTTAACTACTTGAGATTTAAAAACAGAATATATTCATGGATTTTAATTATATTCAACAATTATCTTCAATAGAATTATGACGTGGATGAATCCATGGCAAGTGGCAAATAATTACACGAATTCCATGCAATTGGAGAATTTGATACCTACTTTTACAGAGTAAGTATTTTCATATCAATTACCTATATGAAAATATACTTTGTGAATTTCTTGGCACATTGTACCATACATATATTTGTTTCAGGTTATTATTAGAATTGTCTTCCTTGGAGGGCTATCTACGAGTTCAAATGGAAGCGACTTTTTTCTCGGCAATGATTGAAGAATGGTTAGGTACCAATATTCAACCATTAAAAGTAAAATTAATAGAACTAAAACAGACAACAGAGAATCAGCTAAAAATAAATAATCGTGTGTAGTATTTTTTCACTTATAAAATTAGCATTCAATTTCGAATTATCCATGATATCCATGATATGAAATAAAGCAATTACGAAAAGTTCCATCTAAAATGATAATGATTAGATAATTGTTTCTTGAATGTAGAGAAAAATTATTTTTATATATGCTAAGTTATTGCATATAAAATAAGATATGGTCTACTGCTTAAACATTAGCATATTTTTAAACAGAATAATTGAATAATAAATATATAGTTTTTTGAAAAAAAAGAAATTATTTTAATATTTATTGAATACAAAAAGGAGAGAGAAAAACCAAGAAAACTCTTATTGATGTACATACAAGATGTTCTGTGATACTTGGCTATGAAAGGGTAATGTTTAAATTACACAAATGATATTTAATAATTAAGAAACGATTAATAATTATATAATCTGTTATATTTATTTCAAATACGTATAAATATAAATGTTTAATAAACAATTTTCTTCTAGTAAGTATAAATTTAAGCAATATAATAAGATTATAATCACAATAAAAATTTGAAATTATATAAACATAATACTCATATAGCTCTATTTATTATTTACATTCTTCTTTACATAAGTATAAATAAAATTATATATTAATAAAAATTAACGTATAAGTCCAAGTAAAATTTGGTGCCTTGTGCACAGGTATTTAATTCTAACGAAAAAATTTAGTTAAGTTAGGATAACGCACTGTCATCCGCGATTTGGCTTTTATTGCCTGTCTTATACGTTAATTTATATTTATATAGAGCCTTGTTAAACTCTTCATTTAAAATTATATTCACAATTATATAGACATTACAAAATGTACTTTAACGTATACATATTGTGTATATTACTTTATACATATAAATAAGATAATGTATGTCCTATCAGCGGTTCTTAATTTTTTTTATGATGTGAGCCCCTTATCAAATTATTTTCATACGGCTCCCCAAGCATTTAATAATGTAAAAGGATTTGAATCAAATATTTATTAAAAGTTATTAATCAAAGATCATTAAATTTAAAGAGTAGAGAGAAATAAGTAAATATATATACTTTTATATCATTTCCATTGGTATAACTTCTAATTTAAAATTTATAATAATTATATATTAATAATAAAATAATAATACGTAAACGGATTATGTCATAATTACTGGCCATACGATTAATGATTAGAAGTACATACGATTAATGATTACAAGTGATATAAGTTCGTAAACTTAATGTTTTTTTCATTTTTCTGAGCTTTTGCAGACTCCTAGATAATATACATAATGTGTATAATCTTTTATATTTTTTTTCTTCGTTACGGTGAATAATAAAAGAAAAATTTTAACGACATATACATAAAGATAACAACAAGATATTATTAAATTAAATACTGCAACCATCTCTCCTTTCTCTCCTTATGAGAGAGCGAGAAACTGACGCGCAACTTTGTTGTGCCACTTCTTCTTTCACTCAATAGTTAATTTCGATAAAAGATTGGGCGCCAGGTACGGTCAGGCCGTACCACTTATTAATACCGCGATAATTAACAAACTCGCACAACGGCTTGACCTCTGTAGCTCAGTATCGACATGGGGTAGAGGGGCAGAGTTCTTTTGCGCAAGGAGAGTCGGAATAATCGTAGTCTGGGAGAGAGGGAGGAAGGGAGGGAGGGAGGAAGGGGGGAGAGAGAGAGAGAGAGAGAGAGAGAGAGAGAGAGAGAGAGAGAGAGAGAGAGAGAGAGAGAGAGAGAGAGCCTAGGCTTAGCGACGCGAAAGAATATTATTACTAGCGCGTTTTATTTTTTATTTTTTTATGTATTATGTGGGAGAGCATAAGAATAAGCGCTTCGAATTTGACACCTAATGATGACGTAGTCAGGCTGCAATTTTCATTGGTTAGCTGACGTTACCATGCGCATAAGCATACCCTTGTCTTTACATCATGGCCTAGAGGACGTCGGAAGACTTCTTCAGGTGAGGCTACTCTGCCTAAGTATCACGCAAATAACACGTCCGTAATTTGTACTTCCGAGCCTTGACCGTGCTGGCGCGATCGCATAATTTAGTGTATTTCTTTAGCGAACGGACAAAACCCGTCATTGGAAATAATTTCGAATTTGTGATTTCGCGAGAGCGATCGTGGTCAAGCGGCGAGAAGCTTTGCGAGTATTTACGCGTCGTCGTTATCTTCGCGAATTACGTCTCTCTGGGGTTTATTGTCGTCGCGCCGTCTCACTTTTTGTCGCGTTTATCTTCGTGGTTGTATAATTGCGTTTTTGCGAGAACGTCGAGCAATGTACAATATATGTGAGAGAATAATACTCATCACGTAATAATTGTCCGTCGCGTAATTGGATTGTCGCGTGTGGGGGGATCGACCCAGTATGCGAACAGTACCCAGTACTCAAATAAATTTGCGTATATCACTTATTTTCTATAAATAAATATCAAAATAATTAAGATTTTTTAAAAATATTTTCCTTAAACATTTATTATTTATATTTTTTACTATAAAATTATTAATGATACAATAAGTATTATCAGTAAAAAAATATTTTAGAAACATGGAATCATGGATTTGTGATTTTTAACATAGTCTTGTGAATTTTATTTAGAAAGACCAACTTTTTAATTAGAATTTCTTTAAATGTGTAGGGCACGTTATCGTGATTGGATCCCTTAAAGTAAGGCGAGATACTTCGGCCAATTAGGCGCGAGTGATCACGAGGCTATCACGCTGTTTTTCAAATTCCGCGATACAATCATCCTTGAAAAGGATATTCAAACATTCTCAACGGTTTGCTCCGAAAAATAAAAAAAATATATATTACCGTATTTCTCAACATACCGCCCGCTTTGCATTCGGGACAAATGCGAAATAAGTTAGTAATCAAGAATGAGAGCAAGCCTTGGAGAATGGTTGTTACATGAAAGAATACAAACAAGGACGAATCGCGCAAAGGTATTCGTCTCGAAATTACATTAAACTTCATTACTCAACGTATTGGACTTATCTAAATGATCATCGACGGGAAGTCGACAGACTTGCGTGATTGGTCGCTTCAAAGTAGACTGGGCGGTACGAACGGTGACAACCCGCACGTGTCCGTCAGACCCCGGATGAGTCTGCGTCACCCGCGCTAGGTCCCACTTACTCGGAGAGAACAGCGGGTTTTTTATTATTACTAAGTCGCCCGTCGCGAGGTCTGGCATATGCTTGCGCCATTTATGGCGTTGTTGAATCGAATGCAAGTAATCTTGCGACCAAGCACGCCAAACTGTCTCTAGCATGGCGTGAACGTTCTGCCATCGTGAGCGTCTACTCGCGTCGATCGCAAGTGTCGATTCCTCCGGAACGGCTACAAGCGGCCGTCCTATCAAGAAGTGACCCGGAGTGAGCGCCGACACGTCACTCGGGTCATCGCT
This sequence comes from Nylanderia fulva, assembly GCF_048542155.1. Classification (NCBI taxonomy): domain Eukaryota; kingdom Metazoa; phylum Arthropoda; class Insecta; order Hymenoptera; family Formicidae; genus Nylanderia; species Nylanderia fulva. The sequence continues at coordinate 19,582 of NW_028190447.1, forward strand.
GAGCGCAGCGATGGGTCGCGAGTTTAGGCAAGCTTCGATCTTGCACAAAAGCGTAGCGAGTTCAGCCCGCGATAGAGTATGAGACCCAACGGCTCGCTTCAAGTGCGTCTTGAAGCTCTTGACCCCGGCCTCCCAAAGACCGCCGAAGTGCGGAGCAGCGGAGGGAATGAAGTGCCAGGCCACTCCGTCATTGGCGATCGCGCTCTGTAAATCAGGATCTCCGATAACGGAGGCAAAGTGTCTCGTAAGTTCGGAGTCGGCACCACGAAAATTGGTGCCGTTGTCGCTATAGAGATGACGAGGTGATCCTCGCCGACTGGCAAATCGATGAAAGGCGGCTAGAAAACTGGGCGTGGAGTAATCTTCCACCATCTCGAGGTGGATCGCTTTAGTGGCGAGGCAAACGAACAGAGCAATATACACCTTCCGAGCACGTTGTCCTCGACCTACGAAGGGAATTACGTGGAGAGGGCCAGCGTAATCCACTCCGCAGTGAGTAAACTGAGCGGAAGGAGTGACTCGAGCCGCGGGGAGGTCTCCCATGTACTGAGTAGACAATCGAGCGGAGTGTCGCGCGCAAATGACACATTTCCGAAGATGCGCCTTTACGGAGTTGCGGCCGCTTAAAAGCCAAAACCGCTGACGCAGTGTGCGCAGTACCAGTTGCACTCCTCCGTGGAGAGTGACGGTGTGAGCTTGCGCAATCAGGAGATTGGTTATGTGGTGTTTCGGAAGGATAATCGGGTGTCGCGCGTCATAACCGAGCGCTGGGTTTTTCAACCGCCCGCCAAGGCGAATTAAACAGTCTGTTCCCAGGAAAGGATTCAGTCCACGCAGAGGGCTTGAGTGTGGCAGAGTTCTTTTATTTTTTAATGATCGCAATTCTCGCTCGAAGAATTTCCGTTGTAAATAGTTAAACCAGAATATCTCCGCCTTCCTGAGCTCGTCGGCGCTCAGAAAGGCGGGAAGATCGTGGCGAGAATTACCTTTTCCTCTTGTTCGTAGTACGAATCTGTAAACGTAGGCGGTTACTCGGATGAGCTTCGTCCAGCGGGAGAACTTGCGTGGAAGTTCCCACTCAGCGGACTCTTGTACGTGGAGCGTCACATATTTTTTCCTCTCCGTCGACACTTGCAATTCGGTTGTAGAATCGAACGGAGTAGAAATGTCAAGAGTTGGCCAGGAAGTCGGTGGCTGATGAAGCCATCGAGGGCCAGTCCACCATAACGGGTGGACAACTAGTTCGGAAGCAGACAAACCGCGCGAGGCGCAATCTGCCGGATTGTCGCCTGAAGGGACGTGATTCCAGCGAGCGGAAGCCAGAGTCGTTTGCACTTCCGACACGCGGTTGGCAACATAAGTATTCCATTTAGATGGATGTTGACGAAGCCACGCAAGGGCGATGGTAGAATCCGTCCATCCGTAGACGGGAATCGGGGGCAAAGCCAGGGCGGTCAAGGTCCATTTGATTAGGCGACTGAGCAAGACGACGGCGTTCAATTCTAATCGCGGGATGCTCACGGTCTTGATCGGCGCGACTTTAGTTTTAGCGGCCAACAAGCTGATTTGAAATCTGGTCGGCGCGTGAATAACGCGAATGTATATTACGCCCGCATAAGCTCGATTTGATGCGTCCGCGAACCCGTGTATTTCTAACGCGAGATTCTCGCAATGTTTACCGGTCCAACGAGGTATCCGAACAAGATTTAACAATTGCAAGTCCCTGGAGTAACTCTCCCATCGTTCGCGTAACTCGTCAGGGAGAGGCGTATCCCAGTCGTACTTGAGAAGCCATAACTCTTGTAACAGAATTTTAGAGGTTACAACGAACGGAGCCGCCCAACCGAGCGGGTCGTACAACTTAGCCGTGAAAGAGAGAATTGAGCGCTTCGTTGGATTGACCGTTTTCGGAGGTGTGACCACGAATTGAAACGAGTCGTCCTGCGAGTGCCACGAAAGACCTAGGACCTTGAGAGTATCCTCTATTACTAACAAGTGATTTTTCACTTCCGGCTGATGAGCCGAGAGCCCCTGAAGAAGGGAGAGGGAGTTGGATGCCCATTTACGGAGCTGAAATCCACCCTTTCTTAGTATTTCCACCAGTTGTATACGAGCCTCAATTAACGAGGCCTCGTCGTCCGCGCCGAAAAGCGCGTCGTCCACATAAAAGGACTCGCGCAGAATTGAAACGGCAGCGGGATAGAGAGCTCCTTCATCAATGGAGAGCTGCCTCAGGACTCTCATCGCAAGGTACGGGGCTGGGGCCAGCCCGTACGTCACCGTGAGAAGTCGGTAGCGTTCGATCGGCGAGTCAGCCGACGAACGCCAAAGAATCCTCTGAAAGTCCGTGTCAGACGGATGCACGAGGATCTGGCGGAACATCTGAGCAATATCCGCAGTGTAGACCAGGCGCCACTGCCGCCAGCGCAACAGTATCGCGGGGAGATCTTGTTGCAACCTCGGACCGATCAACAGATGATCGTTGAGAGAGGAGTTGTTGCTCGTGTTGCAAGAGGCGTTGAAAACAACGCGTAAGTTAGTGGTACAGCTCGAATCACGCAAGACAGGGTGATGCGATATGTATACGGGTTTGAACTCGGAATGCTCAGAGTCCTCCACCTTTGTCATATGCCCGAGAGCGCGATATTCTTTTAAAAACTCATTATACTGAGCATGAAGCTCAGGTTGACGTCGTAACCTGCTCTCCATTTTATAGTACAGCGAAGTTGTAATTGATAAAGAATCACCGATTTCTATCGGGAGATCATGCTTAAATGGCAATCGGACGGTATAACGTCCCTGCGAATTCCGGTAATGATTCGCAACGAAGTGAGCTTCGCACCTCTCCTCCTCTTCAGTGAGGGGTAAAGGGTGAGGAATTTCCTCCTCTTCCCAGAATTTCTGGAGAAGCAAGTGGATGTCCTGATTAGACACGCAGTTCAATACGGAGGCTTCAGCAGAAGCGGTGGACCTACTAGTCGTAGGGCCAGAGAGTACCCAACCAAGAGCGGTCAATTGAGCGGTCGGAGTACCGATAGGACCTTGACGGATATCGCGCAGCAAAAGTGAGCCGTAAAGGTCAGCACCGATCAATAAGTGAATTTGGTGGTGACTCGAAGGATCAGGATTCGCAAAGGAGAGACCCTGTAAATGTGGCCACGTTTCGAACGGCTGAACTTGCGACGCGGCATACGAAGTAATGCGTTGATATACGTAAGCTTCCAGAGGAAAGCTCGGATCAGCTTTCGAACGCGGGGTTAATCGAAGCGTTAATCGTGACTTAGCAGTACCGGTGAATTTTTCGCCGAAACATTTAATTTGCAAATTGGCTCGTTGCCGTTTAGTGCGCAAAGCTTGTGAAAGCGACTCCGAGATAAAACTGAAAGTGGATCCTTGATCCAGCAGCGCACGTACTTTCAAACATCGACCCTCTTCTGTGTGGAGGTCGACCCACGCCGTGGCCAAAAGAACGTTGGGAGGTCGATCGAGCGAGGGTGGTACCGTCTGGACGCTCGCAACTGGCGGTACCTTCGGCGGAACTAGCGAGTCGTTAGAGACGCTCGAGGCGGACTCAGAGGTAGTCGCCGCGGAAGCCTCTGTACTGACAGAGGCGCCATAGTACGCGGAATGCAACAGTGTATGATGCATGCGACTACACTGTCTGCATCGAAATTTACTCGGGCATTTCGTCGGAAAGTGCCCGGGCTTTAAGCAATTAAAACAAATCTTATGTTGACGGGCAAAAGCACAACGCTGTGAAGCAGATTTTTTAATAAACGTTTCGCATCTCGCAAGTGGATGCTCGCCGGAGCAGCAAATACATTTGGCGATGGTCACGCTATTGACTGACGAACGCGGCTTATCGTGCTTTGCGGAGCCGGCGTCTGTGCTCGCATCCGAAAAGTCAGATAGTCCGCGAATGCGAAGCGTTAAGAATTCACTGAGTTCCTGATAAGTAGGGAGCTCGTCGCGTTTCGTTCGCTTCAGATTCCACTCTGTACGCGTTTTCGCGCTAAACTTTTGCGTGATTATATATATAAGAACGTCGTCCCATTGCTCTACCGGACGACCGAGATTATTTAACGCGGCTAATGATGCAGACACTGTGTCGCGTAACTTGCGAAGATCGCTTACATTTTCGGATCTCATCACCGGAAAATTAAAAAATGCATGCAGATGCGAGTAAATTAACGCTTGTTTATCATCATACTCGTTTGTTAGCAATTGCCAGGCCGACTCATAATTTGCATCCGAAATCTTTAAATTATTGATTAACAGTGAAGCATCTCCCGTTACGCTCGTTTTTAAATAATGAAATTTCTGGGAATTTGAAAGAGCGTCGTTGTTTGCTACGAGAGACTCGAAAATATTGCGAAAGTTTTCCCAATCAGTCAATTTACCGGCAAACTTCGGGAGCGTGATGCGTGGCAATTGAAAACAATGATTGTTAGGTTCGCGAACGGAGGAATCGAGACTACGATCGTTAAGCGCAATTTGAGTTGGTGTAAATCGACTTATCGTTTCATGAAGGAGATCGGCCACATCGTTGTAGACATCCTCAGCTGCGAAAAACTCGTCCTTCTCGAAGTACGATAAGGCCTTCTTCTGCTCCGGCGTTGCCATCTGAAGAAGCTTGACGTGGAGGGAGCGGCAAGCGCCCCAGATTTCCGCCGCGGTGGCAAGACGACCTCGCGTTTTGGCGAGGGTCACGTTCGGCTTGGCTAGCTTTTTGAAATTGACGAGGACTCTTTTGAGCGAGCTAATGTTTTCACTCTGCTCGATGAGCAGATCGTTCACGGTGGTCGACATCATAGTCTCGATGCCGAATATGTGAGCTATTATTTTATCACTCACGGGAGCAGAAGGCGCGCGCGTCTGCTCGGCGAGGAAAAATTCCTCGGCTCGAAGCGCGAGCGTGAGAGAAAGAGTTAATTTTTAGCGCGATTTGGCGTCGTCACGACGGCCGTTAGTGGCTATCCTTGTCACTTAGAGCAAAGTACACATAATGGTGCGGTGGTGATAGCAAAACGCGTTTTAGCGAAGTCACACTTGAAATCACGCACCTTTATTGTAGTTTAGGAATGTCGAGATTCGACGAAAGTTGACAAGAGTCAAGGAGAGAAGCAGGAGGCGGGCGCTTTATAGTTGCGCGCACGACGTCCTGCGCCTGGTACTGCAGGCATGCAGAAAGTTTCTTAAATTAATGCCCAGGAATTGTTTTGATTCACTGGCTCGTAGCGCGTGATAGCGGCTCACAATTAATGAGAGTCACCTTTAAACGATGAGAGTCACTGTGTGTAACGACTTGCTAAGCGCGTGATTGCGGCGCGCGCGCGGGTTACTTGCAACAATGTTCACTGTCACCCGCGGTGTTAGAGAATTCCATCACTGGCACGTGATCGCGGCACCGGAGATGAGAGTCACTGGGCACGGGTAGCGGAGTACACGTGCAGTTGCTATTCTCGAACGGCATTTAACTGCCGTCCGAAGGGCAAAATTGCAAAGCGCGTGATAGCGGCGCTTGTACTGCAAAAATGTTGGTCTTTGGGAGAGAGCCGCAGCAAGAGAGAGATAGAGAGAGAGAGAGAGCGCGTCGGAACGCGCGGCGTTGCGCTGTCTCTCTCGCTCCACGCGTCGTCGTGAGAGAGCGAGAGAGAGAGAGAGAGAGAGAGAGACTGTCTCTGAGCGCGCGACAGCTGGTCGTGTAGCGCGGTCTCACTCTCGCACACAGAGCTCCGCAACGAACGAGAACGCGTTAAACGTCCGATCACAAAGGCTTCCGGAACACTGGGAAATTGTCCGAAACTCTCGGGTTGATTCACGCGTGATTGAGAACAAGGTCGCAGTTTCATCCGATTAATTTCACGAATCCGGCTCGAAGGACCAATTTTGTATGTTAATGTTATCGCCGGGTTCGGGTTTTCTGAATGAAACTTTGCACTTGGTGTCGAATCGTAACTTTATTTCTTTTTCGATTAGCACAAGAACGCTATGTACAAGAGTGTTCTCTTTTCGCTCTCTCGATTGAGACTGCTGTGAGTACAGCGCGAGTTTTGGAGCGCGCGTAGGGCACGTTATCGTGATTGGATCCCTTAAAGTAAGGCGAGATACTTCGGCCAATTAGGCGCGAGTGATCACGAGGCTATCACGCTGTTTTTCAAATTCCATCGCGATACAATCATCTTTGAAAAGGATATTCAAACATTCTCAACGGTTTGCTCCGAAAAATAAAAAAAATATATATTACCGTATTTCTCAACAAATGTAATACACTTAATTGTATTACTAAAATATAAATTAAAATTTATAATAAGTTTTAGAATAAGTTTTAAATATTAAAAATAAAATAATATTCGAATTTATAAGAAATTATCGCGTTCGGATTGTGGGTCACGCAATAAGTTGCACGTCCCGTCATCCGAACAGTTAGCCGATTATTTATGCACATGCTGTCAAATCATTACATAAGTAATCTTTTCAATATCTCGCGGTTATTTATGCATTAATTTTTTTATAAAAATATTTGCCACTGACCGTAAATCGTTGAACAAAAAGTATATGTGTAGTGTACGCGCATGCGCGGCAGAGGAGCGAGTGTGTGTGACGCACGACAGTACGCATGTAGCAGGAAGGATAATAAATAAAGTATATACTTGTACCTAAAACCTGTGTGATTATTGAGAATACCAGAACATTACAAGTGGCGACGAGGAAGAAGAACTTGAGTGCCAAGAAGTAAATAAACAGGTAAAAGGAAAGAAAAAAAAAGTAAAGTAAACTAACTTCCGTGCATTGTCAATTGACGTCTATAAATTTGCTATAGAAAACAAGTCAGTTTAGAAGATAGAGAACTAAAGAATTGTAACATGATCCATAAAAATTTAACTAAGATAGAGGAAACATAATTGTATTGTGGCGATTACATCGTCACATACTTCCCTGAAATTAACAAGGAAAACACGCATACGAATACGGACACTCACATATACGAAAAGGACAAGGACACAAATAAACATAAATAAAATATAACAGACGAGACGAAAGACGAGTAGCAGAGAAGCAAATAAGTAAAACATATAGAAAATTCGCGAAGCCTCTCGAAGCCTATCGAAGGGCGTTTTGAGGCAAGATAGGAAAAACATTTTTGACATGTAGGGTATTCCGTCTTCGACAGTCGCCGCGCACGGACGCACTTTATTTAATCCAAGCGATATACGTATATGTATTAACACTTACAGTTTGCATGGAAGAATATATATTCAGTTAATTATAATCACTGCATCACGTTATTAATTCCGGTATCGTACCTCCTAAGTAATCGCGACACGCGAAAACGGCTAAAGTGGTGACCCCGACGTGATCGCGAACGAGCGGGAATTCGCGATTTTTTTTATTTTATATTTTTTTTGTTTTTTTGTTTTTGTGACCACACGGATTACTGAGTGCGGTGCGTGTGCAATGGTGGTGACACGAGACGAGGAAACGAGCGCTCCGCTGACGGAGCCGGAGGCACGAGTGCTGGAGCAGCCGCGACTACACGGAATGCCGATAAGTCTGCCCGGGATGCAACCGGCGAGATTCGAACAGCCGCCAGGGTATTTTTTACCCGCCCCTGAGGTGAGCCGCGTGGGCATGCGGATGCCGGAGTTCACGCCGTCAGACCCTGAGCTCTGGTTCAGTATCGTCGACCGGAGTTTCCAAGCCGCCGGAATTACGGTCGACGCGACGAAATTCGGGTACGCGCTGACGGCCATCGGACCGCGCTATACGGTCGAGGTGCGCGACGTTATTATGAATCCGCCCGCGGAACGCGCATACGAGACTTTAAAATCAGAACTGATCAAACGGCTCAGCTTGTCGCAGGAGCACAAAACCCGAAGACTCCTCGAGCACGAAGAAATCGGGGATCGCAAGCCGTCGCAGTTCTTGCGGCACCTGCGCGGCCTCGCCGGAAGTGTCGTGGGCGACCAGGTCCTACGAACGATCTGGCTAAGTCGGCTGCCGGCGTACATTCAGCCGCATTTAGTGACGCGAACGGGGGACACGCCAGAACAGTTGGCGGACATCGCGGACGCGATAATCGAGGCGACCCGGGCGCCGGTGTTCCAAGTGGCGGAAGCGACGAGAGCCGTGGCGCCTCAGGGGCAGAGCGCGAGTGATCCCGCGTCTCTGGAGGCAATATTCGAGGTGCGGCTGGCGCAGATGCGGCTGACGATGCAGCAGGAGATCGCGGAGCAGATGGCGGCAATTCGGAAATCAATTGAGGCGATCGGCAATGAGCGCTACCGAGGGGGTCGCGATGACGACCGACGTCGTCCGCGTTCGCGTTCGCGTTCGCGCCCGCGCGCGCGATCGGGAGGTCGCGATCCGCCGGCCAGTGGGATGTGCTGGTATCACTGGCAATTCGGGGCGGACGCCAGACAATGCAGAGCACCCTGCTCGATGCAGCAGGGAAACGCAGGGGCCGGTCGCTAGTGGCGGCGAGCGACTTAGGCCACGGTACGCGACGCCTATTTGTGACCGACGCGACTTCCAAAGTGACTTTTTTAATCGACACGGGTGCAGATCTCTGCGTGTACCCTCGGAAGATGGTTCGAGGACTACGACAGAGATCCACCTACGAACTTTCGGCCGCCAACGGTACACCGATTTTTACGTACGGAACAGAGACTTTACAATTAAATTTCGGATTACGACGGGCATTTTCGTGGCGGTTCGTGGTCGCGGACGTCTCGAGACCGATAATCGGCGCCGATTTTCTCGCGCATTACGGACTGCTGGTGGACTTACGCGGATCGCGTTTGATCGATCAACTGACGAGTCTAACCGCGCGTGGACGTTGCATCCAGTGTGATGCACCCAGCGTAAAGACAATTACGGGAGAGACTCAGTACCACCGATTGCTGGAGCAGTACGCCGACATCGCGAGGCCGGACGGGCGTCCGGGAGGCGCGATCCATGCCACGCGGCATTATATAGAAACGACACCGGGACCGCCCGTCGCGTGCAAGCCGCGGAGACTCGCTCCGGACCGATTGGCGGCGGCAAAGCGAGAATTTCGGAAAATGGTGGAAGTCGGGGTCGCGCGACCTTCGAATAGTTGCTGGTCGGCTCCCCTGCACATGGTGCCAAAGAAGGGCGAGGAATGGCGGCCCTGCGGAGATTACAGGGCGTTAAACGCGCGAACGATTCCTGATCGCTACCCGGTGCGACACATACAAGATTTCGCGCAGGCTCTCGCCGGAAAGACAGTCTTTACAACGTTGGACTTGGTGCGCGCGTATCATCAGATTCCGGTGGCGGAAAGAGACGTGCCGAAAACGGCGATCACCACGCCGTTCGGCATGTACGAATTTCCGTACATGTCATTCGGATTACGCAACGCGGCGCAGACATTCCAGCGCTTTATAGACGAAGTTCTGCGCGATTTCGATTTTTGTTACGCGTACATCGATGACATCCTCGTCGCGTCATCATCGGAGGAAGAACATCGCGAACACCTGCGGATGTTGTTCGAGCGCCTTCGAGAATACGGGGTCATCATCAACCCCGCGAAGTGTAAATTCGGCCAGAGTAGCGTGGAATTCCTCGGATACAAAATTTTCCGAAGGAGGAACTCGCCCGCTGCCGGCGCGGGTGGAGGCGATACTGACGATGCAGTCGCCGAGGACGGCGAAGGAGCTTCGGAGATATTTGGGCATGGTGAACTTCTATAGGAGGTTCATGCCCGGGGCCGCCGAAGCATTGACGCCTCTGAACGACCTTCTACAGGGAAATATTAAAGGAAAGGCGACGATATCGTGGACGGCGCGGGCTCAACAGGCATTCGAGGCATCAAAGACAAATCTAGCCCAAGCTGCACTGTTGAGACACCCCAGGGTGAACACGGAGCTCGCTTTGTTTACCGACGCGTCCGAACAAAGCATCGGCGCGTCGTTACAACAACGAGGCAATGACGGCTGGAAACCATTGGCGTTTTTCTCGAAAAGGCTAAGCCCAGCCGAAACGAAATACAGCGCGTTCGACCGAGAGCTGTTGGCAGTTTACCTGGCGGTGAAGAACTTTCGGCACATGGTGGAGGCCCGCACGTTCACGATATACACGGACCACAAACCAATCATGTACGCATTCCGCCAGAAGCCTGAGAAGAGCACGCCGCGACAGTTCCGCTACCTGGACTTCATCGGGCAGTTCACCACCGACATTCGACACGTGGCGGGCGTGGAAAACGTCGTGGCCGACGCGTTGTCGAGGATCGAGGAGCTCAATTCTCCCCTGGATTACGCCGCGTTGGCGGAATCGCAGGAGAAGGACGAGGAGATCGGAGAATACCTACGGCGAGAGTCTGGGCTGAAGCTCGAAAAAGTAGAGATTCCCGGAATCGGGAGAGAAATTTATTGCGACACGGCAACAACAACACCACGACCATTTTTGACAAGGCCTTTTCGCCGGGCCGCATTTGACCTAATACACAATTTGGCGCATCCAGGGATAAAGGTGACGGGCAAGCTCGTGGCGCAGCGCTACGTTTGGCCGTCTATGAGCGCCGACTGCCTGGTCTAGGCTCGAGCATGTGTGCCTTGCCAACAATCAAAGGTATCACGACACGTGTCGGCACCGCTTGGAACAATTGCTGCGCCGTCCAGCAGGTTCGAGCATATCCACCTGGATATCATCTTGATGCCGGTCTCGGAGGGCAAACGATATTGCCTGACGTGCGTGGACCGTTTCACACGATGGCCTGAGGCGTTCCCGTTACGAGATCAGGAAGCGGAGATGGTCGCGAGGGCCTTCTACGGGGGATGAATCTGCCGGTTTAGGGCGCCTCTACAGATCACGACGGACCAGGGCCGCCAGTTCGAGTCCCATCTTTTTCGGCGGCTCAGCGAGCTGACAGGAGTGCAGCAGCTGAGGACGACGGCTTACCACCCGCAGGCAAACGGAATGGTCGAGCGGTTCCATCGCCAGCTCAAAGCGGCCATCAAATGTCAGCGGGAAGATCGCTGGACAGAGGTACTGCCGACGGTGCTGCTCGGGATCCGAGCAGCGTGGAGAGACGACCTGCAGGCGACCGCAGCGGAGCTGGTGTACGGCCAGACTCTGAGGATCCCCGGGCAGTTCCTCAGCCGACGACCTGCGGACAGCGAGGACGGCGCTGCCGACTTCGCAAGGACGCTGCGTGAGCAATTCGAGGAGCTACGACCGGTGGACGGTACCCGACACGGGGAGCGACGGCCGTTCATTTGTAAGGACCTGGCGACGGCCGAACAGGTGTTCGTGCGACGCGAGGGGCCCAAAAAGATGCTGCAGGCGCCGTACGAGGGGCCGTACGCAGTGGTCAGCCGAGGCGACAAAGTCTTTGTCGTGCGTATGCACGGCAAGGAGAAAACTGTCTCAATAGACAGGCTAAAACCCGCTTACATTTTACAGCCCGAAGCAGGAGATGGCAGCTCGGCAGAGTCGGCGACACGGAGCTGAGAGGATGCGGCCGACGGACGGACGGCGCGAGGCCAGGACACCGAGGTCGAGCAACGAAGCGCGCGAGAGGACGCGAGGCCGCTGCCCCGAGAGAGCGAGAGAACGACAAGAGCGGGAAGAAAGGTCCGATTCCCGAGTCGATTCCAGGCGGGCCTGTGACGCCGAGGAGCCAGGATGTGCGTCGAAAGCCGTGAGAAACCGCCGCGAAAAATATAAAAAAAGGGACTTATATATCTCGCGATTTAATTTTCTTTTTGATGTTTGTTCTCGAGAAAAGTTTTTGTTTTAGTGTAATCGACACGAGCCGCGGAACGCAGACGAAACATAAACGAATTCGACATATTAGAAATCTGTATATAGATTCTGCGTTTTGTTTTATTCATGTAGAATTAAATTGACGAGTCTCGGACCGAGAGCGACGTGCGTTAGAATAGCATGTTATGATCATATCATTGTTATTTATTATTATTTATTATTATTTATTTTGTCGTCACCTCATATTTATTCTGGTCTTTCGAATTCAGTACAACAGCGAGCAAAATTGTAGAATTCGTCTCGGTCCGCCAGCGAAGAAATTATCGTGGGAACAGCGCAATATTCGGGCGATGTCGTGCTATCGGTATAGCACTGGCGGGGGAGTACTGTGGCGATTACATCGTCACATACTTCCCTGAAATTAACAAGGAAAACACGCATACGAATACGGACACTCACATATACGAAAAGGACAAGGACACAAATAAACATAAATAAAATATAACAGACGAGACGAAAGACGAGTAGCAGAGAAGCAAATAAGTAAAACATAGAAAATTCGCGAAGCCTCTCGAAGCCTATCGAAGGGCGTTTTGAGACAAGATAGGAAAAACATTTTTGACATGTAGGGTATTCCGTCTTCGACAGTCGCCGCGCACGGACGCACTTTATTTAATCCGAGCGATATACGTATATGTATTAACACTTACAGTTTGCATGGAAGAATATATATTCAGTTAATTATAATCACTGCATCACGTTATTAATTCCCGTATCGTACCTCCTAAGTAATCGCGACACGCGAAAACGGCTAAAGTATCATTCCCATAGTACTGTTGAGATTAGGCAGTCTTAAGAGAATGAACATTTTTTAATAAAACACAAGTAAATATGTAATCACACAATCGAGGCATACAAATGACAATGCCGGAAGACTTTATTCACTTCTAAATGAATCATGCATTACGAAATAAATTAATTACAAGTAAGCAAAGGGCCACGCACATTGATTACAGCAAGTAACAAAAGGGCCACGCACATAAATAATGTCAACAACGCATGAAAGTGCAAAGTGCAAACTTTCCGGGAACTACGGTTGCTTGACGAGATTATTATAACTAAAAATTCCGTCAAATATAACGTATGTCAATTCTGGACAAGGGCCATGCAGTCAAAAGAACTGAAGGGCTGCGCAATAAGAACAAAGGTTCTTTATGTTTCAATATTATCGCTTACTTAATCATGATATTACAAGGGCCATGCAGATAAATCTGTTAGCAAATGCTAAAGGGCCACGCAACAAGAACAAAAGTTCTTTATGGTTCAATATTTCAAGGGCCACGCAAGGAAATCTGTTAGCAAATGCTATAAAGGGCCATGAAGAAAAAAAAAGAAATATATTTTAAATTTAATTTTAGATCATCTAAATGGCTTAACTAGCCTCGACGCTGACAAGTCTCAATTGTTTTGATTGTGACGGTGACCCAGCTTCTGTAGGTACATGCTGGGAAAAATGGAAGAGAGCACTAGAAATATATCTATTAGCTTTGAACATAGATAAAACAGCAAATAAAAGAGTAACGCTTCTACACATCGGAGGAATGGCTTTATAGGATATCTATTATAATATATCAGGAGCACACGTAGATGAAGCAGAAGAAGTAGACGTCTACAAGGTCGCACTTGATAAATTAGATGAATATTTTTCACCAAAACAAAGCAAGGTTTATGAAAGACATCTATTTAGACTGATAAAACAAGAAGAGAGTGAAAAATTTGAAAAATTCCTACTTAAATTAAGAAACCAAGCAAACAAGTGTAAGTTTACAAACATCGAAGTACACCTAATAGATCAAATAGTAGAGAAATGCAATTCAACGGAGTTACGGAAAAAAAATACTATCAACAGGAGACAACATGACGCTCGACCAGATTATTAGTGAAACAAATGCGTTGGAAGCAGTCAGCAGACAACTAGAAGTCTTTAATAAAAAAAACTTAACTCATCAAGAACGAAATAATAATGAAATCAACAAATTAGACTTTAAAAAGCACAAAAGTTCAAATAAACAAGCAAATAATAGGAATGCCGACGAGACTTGCTCAAGATGCGGCAGCAACAAGCATTCACAGTATGACAAGAGATGCCCAGCAAAAGATAAAAGATGTCTCAAATGCAATCTCTTTGGCCACTTCAGAGAATATTGCAGGACAAAACAAAAGAGAAAGATATTTGATAAAAAGACAGAAACTAGACCTAAGAAACATAAACAAGAAGAAACTAAAACTGAAGAAGTAGACTATATTTTTCATCTAGATGAGGACTCGGTTATCAGGAGACGCGGTAGTGTCTCCGGCCATGTTCAAACTCTAAAAGACCTTAGAAGACACTACAAGTCTCTTATCCTGTACCATCAAAGTCCATTTTTTGGAGGTGTAGAACTACTAAAATATAAAAAATTTTGAATTGCACGTAACATAATCTGAAAGGCGGCATCGTGACGAGTGATTTGAGCACACGACTAATAAAATCGGTCAAGGCGTTCCGGAGATACAAGCGATCAAAAAGTAACGTTTTTCATGAAAAATGAAGTAACGTCGTCTTCTCTGTCCGTGTCCGCTGACGTCATCAGGATTATATATATATAAATCTCTTCTCACCTTTCACTTACACCTCCCTCAACTTCCACCCACCCCTTTCCCTCCCACATCCCGTTTCCCCGCCCCCACCCCCACCCCCACTCCCACCCCTCTTTTGCCCTAATTCACCCTCTTTCGTCCTATTTCAGTTTTTTCGTTCTCTCTCACCCTCTTTTGTCCTCTTTCATCCTTTTTCACCCTCTTTCGTCCTCTTTTACCATCTTTCGCCTCTTTCACCCTCTTTCGTCCTCTTTCATCCTCTTTTGTCCTCTTTTACCCTCTCACCCTCTTTCGCCCTCTTTCGTCCTCTTTTACCCTCTTTCGTCCTCTCTCACCCTCTTTCATTCTCTCTCACCCTCTTTCACCCTTTTTCGTCCTCTCTCACTCTTTTTCACCCTCTTTCGTCCTTTTTCACCCTCTTTCGTCCTCTTTTACTCTCCTTCGTTCTCTCACTTTCTTTTATTCTCTTTCACCCTCTTTCGTCTTACCTCACCCTCTTTTGTCCTCTCTAACCCTCTCTCACCTCTTTCATCCTCGTACGTCCTTTCTCACCCTCTTTCGTTCTCTTTCACCCTCTTTTGCCTATTTCGTCTTCTCTTACCCTCATTCGTCCTCTCTCACCCTATCTCCAAAAAATCATAAAAATGAAAAGGTCAAGCCATGTTCAAAAGAAGGTCCTCAAAAATTTAAACCTAGTCTGTACAATGAAAAATAATTACTCGTAATTCCAGAGTTCCAATTTGTTAATATCGAATAATGTATTTGTTTCAAGTAATAGCAGTAGAGTCAAATACATACCTACGTATATGCAGTTTTTGCTGTTAAATGTACTGGAACGAAAAAAATAATTAAATGATTTAAATATAGCACATTTTAAATCAAGAAACTTATATAATCGAACTCTGTTTAGGAAGAATGTTTGTTTCAATCATAATTACAACACCATTTTCTATTATTTCCTTTATTATTATCAATAATATTATTCATCAAATAATTATAGTATCAATAATGTTTTGCGGTTTATTTAACAATTCATAATATGTTAGGGTTATAAAGTTCTATCTATAGGGTTTTTATTTAAATAAAATGAAGAATGTATATATATGTATATTTATTTATATATATATGTATATTATATGTATATTGTAAAGTTTGTAAAATTTTTGGAACAGTTTAAAGAAGGTACTTTGAAAAAGATAATGAATGTTAAATTCATGGCGCAGATAAAAAATTGTTCCGTTTCACGTACGAGTAGCAGATTAGGACATCCTCCGGAATGCTATACAAATCCGAATCTTTGCAAGTCATACATTGCAACGATAAACACTTTATCACCTCATTTTCCTTTCATAAGAAATATTCGAAGAAATGTTTACAAATTGATCGACAATTATAATTATAAGTTTTGTCAACTGTTTTCATCTTTTAGATTCATCAATATGGATAAATTAGTTGAAATTTCCAATGATTTTAAGAATAAAGCAAGATTTTATCCAAAAAATGTAACTGATGTTTGTTTGGACGAGGAAAAGATTTTCTCGCAAAATTACGAAGCATTTAAAGTCATGAAAAAGCGATTGTTGGATTTACCACGTATCCCTTGCATCTCTTGCGAAAAATTATGCTTGAGAAGAGACGTTTCTAAACTCGAGAAGCTGAGGAAAACAATAGACGGACCTTTTTGGAAAGATCTGATAGCAAACGTAACAGAACACAGTAATAATACTGAATTCGTTTGTAAGCTTTGTTTGGGTAAATTTCAAAAAGGCGTGTTGCCTTCTACTTGCATTTTGAATAATCTTGCGGTAAAACCATTACCAGATGTTTTGTCAGATTTCAATGATTACGAAAAAATGTTAATCAAGAGAATGAGCAGCTTTCAAGTAGTGCAATTGATGGGCAATGTTTCGAACAAACATATACCGCATAGACAAATGATCCGCAAAGTAAAAGGTAGAACATTTCATTTGCCTCTACCTTTACAAGAAACATTGGATAAGGTATGTCCTCCGGAAGATCCTATAAATTTGAATCACGAGTTGCACATTCTCGTTCGAGGTATACCCAAGAAATTTAAAGTGGTTTGGGAAAATTTGGTAGATATTAATAAAGTGTATAAGGCTTTACAATGGTTGAACGAAAATAATCCTCATTACTCGAAAATTCGTCTTCTGGCGTCATCTGATGATCTATTAAATGATAAGTTGCAGGAAACAGAATATCGGATTGTCGATGACGAAATAAATGAGGTGGTTGAGAAATTACCACCATTGAATTTGTACAATGTACAGGAAAACAAAAATAATAATGATCAAATCGTTTTAAAACGTAGGGCTTTCCTCACACAAATCACTGAAGATTCGGATATTAACGATCAGTATACAATATACCCAATACACGCAAAAAGAATCGATAACGAATCTGCATTGAAGCTTTATCAAATGATGAAAATTGAAGATTTTCCAATGGATAATCGTTATAAATATCTGGATGTCATGTGTTTCCCTGATTTATATCCTGATGGTGTCAATGGACAACGAGAAGATAGAAACTTTGCATTGCCGGAATATTTATTTATTAGAACACGATTGATGTCGAAACATAGTAGATTCAGGTTGAATTTGCAGTATCTGTTTTTCCTTCTCAATGATGCTAACTACTGACAGTTAAAAAGTGGTATCTATTATACGATGATGGTTACTAACCCACGAGAGAGATACACTGCTGGTAGATACTTGAACGAATTGAAAGGTTACGAATTAGAATCGAATTTAATGAGTATTTTTGCAAAATTGAGAAATACGGATCAATTTTGGCGACAACCGTCCAATAATGTAAAATGCATGACTTTGCATTACGGTCCAGCGACGTGGTTTTTGACTTTGAGTCCTAGTGAATGGAAATGGTCCGATTTGGGTGAATATTTACAAGATATGAATCCCGATAAAGAGAAGTTAGGCATCAGCGAACTAGTCGCATACGATCCTGTAAGTACTTCTAGATTCATGTGCATAAAATTCAAAGCCATGATTGATTTTATTTGTTCGTCCGATAATCCAATAGGAAAGGTTATTCATTACTTCTGGCGACTGGAATGGCAAAGTAGAGGTATCCAGCACATGCATTGTATGATTTGGATAAAAGATGCTCCAGTAATAGGAAAATCGCCAGATGAAGAAGTTGCTACGTTTATTCGAAAATACATAACGTGTGAAATTCCAGATGAAAATGTTTCGCCAACGTTGTACGATACGGTAATAAGTGATCAGAATCATAAACATAACTCGTATTGCATGCGTACGAAAAAAATGGGAACTAATATATACAAAAAGTGTCGGTTCGATTTTTTTCGGCCAGTTACTGAGAATTTCGTTTTAAGAGACGTTATCACTTCGATAGTCGGTAGAAAAAATTTACGCAGTAAGAGCAGATTGTACGATCTTCCTCGCAAGGAGTCGGAAAGGTTTATAAACGATTATAATCCGGCTATCAAATTAGCCTGGGAGGGAAATATGGACATACAATTTATTGGAGAAAAATCAGAGTTTTTAAACTCATATTTAACAAAATACACGACAAAGTCGGAAAAATGCAATACAGACTTTGAAGTGATAGATTCGAATAAGTCCTTGGCATCGAAACTGTGGAATTTTGCAATGCATTCATTAAATAACAGAGAATGCGGTGCTTTAGAAGCTGCGGATACACTATTAGAGAATCCCTTGTACGGTACGGATAATGATACCATGGTCAAATGGATCGATGTTAATGAGGTGAGAAATAGAAAAGTTAAAACATTTAATGAAATTAAAGCTCTCGATAAAAATTCTACGAATATTTACTGTTCGTTACTCATCGATGATTACTATCCAAATAGACCTCAGGAATTAGAATCATTGAATTTGTACGATTTTGCCAGATTCTGGGAAATTATGAAACAGATGCCAAATAATGACGAAGTCAAGTGTTACAAACTGGCATCGGGTTTATTTTTAAAAAAACGAAAAAAAGGTTATTTAATTAACCATTATCGATTTAATATAAAAACTGAGCCCGAAAAATACTTTTACTCGCTGCTTTTTCTGTTCAAACCATGGAGAGATTTGAGTGAACTCAAAGGTACATTCGAGACTTACACGGATGCCTTTAAGAATTCAGAGTCTGTTTTAACGAAGGCAATGAAATATCACGAAAGGCTCGAAGAAATACAGAAAGCTTTTGAGAACGTTGCTGAATTAATCGAGAAGCGCGAAAATGATCTGAAAACAGCAGACAGAGACAAATCCGATGACGATGAACTAGATTGTAATCCGATAGAAGCTGACGACGCGATGAAAGATCTGAAAGATTTTGGTAAGATTGACGACCCGATTGATTTATCGCAAATGATGTCGCAATTGAACGAAGACCAGAAAAGAGTCTTTGATAGAGTATGCCAAGTTTTACAAGATAAGAATCAGATTCTGCGACTGTACGTAAGTGGCGAGGGTGGTACAGGGAAATGTTTTCTAATTAAAACGATTAAACATTGGATCAGAATAAATTTGGAAAAAACGACTGCCATACCTGCTCCCACGGGTATCGCAGCATTCAATATCGATGGCTTGACAATCCATAGAATGTTTCAACTACCGGTTAGTCATGAACCTACACCAAAATATACGCAATTGTCAGACATGGTCTTGAAAACTTTGAGAGACAAATTAAAGAATGTCGAATTATTTATAATCGATAAAGTATCCATGATTTCAAATGTGACACTTATGTTTATCAATCTACGATTATGTGAAATCTTTGATACGACAGATACAGATGATGGTTTCTTTGGCAGAAAACACATTCTCCTGTTTAGGGACTTATTGCAGCTTCCTCCTGTAAAAGGACAATTTTCGTTTGTTAAAATGTCTCGATCAGAGATTCAGAAGTATTTAGGTACCATGGGTGGATGTGATTTGTGGAGATTGTTCGAGTACGACGAACTTTTGATTAATATGCGACAAAGATGCGACAATACATATCGTGATATACTTTCTAGAATACGAATAGGTTTAGTAACGGATTCTGACATCAATGTTCTTCAGTCTAGAAAAATCAATTTTAAAGAAAGTAGTTGCGACGAAAGATTGAATAAACTTTGCACTTATATGAATCAATTACCGATTGATACAATTTGTTTATTGCCCACGTGTTATTTGTGCAAGGTTTTGAACACAGCAATGCTCGATAAAATCGACAGCGATAAAATTCTACTGATAGCAGAAGATGATGTCGACTGTGCTCCAGCAATGAAAAAAAAGGTGCATAAAATTTTAGAAGACAAAGATGTTAAAGTGTCTAAAACAGCTGGCATTGAAAGAGTAATAGCGATTAAAATTGGCGCTAAAGTGATGATTCGACGAAACATTGACGTAACTTTGAGACTTGTCAATGAAACGATAGGCAATGTAGTTGCAGTTAATCGCTCTGCGGACGGCAATCGTATTGATTCCATCAAAATAGTTATTTCGGATAACAAAGAAATTGCAATAACGAAAGTAGATATTAAATTTGAAGTATTCCACAAATTAGTGGTACATCGGAAACAATTTCCATTGTCTCTCAGTTATGGTATAACTATACACAAAAGTCAAGGAATTACATGTAACAATGCAATGATGGATTTAGGAACGACTGTATTCAGTGATGGTCAAGCCTATGTAGGTTTGTCACGAGTAAGTAAATTGGAAGGCCTACATTTGATAAATTTCAATCCAGCATCAATTAAAGCAAACTCGAGAGCCATTGTAAAATATAATCGACTGAGATCTATATTCAAATCTGAACTGCCACAAATCAATCCGTCCGAGAAAAAGGTTGTGAAAATGTACGATCGTCGATGGGCTATCTCTAATATCATTGATGATGTGCAGAATTATGATTGTGAGGAACCAGAAAGTATAGTTACGTGGAAAATATATGGCCTTTGCAATAACGATGCTGTTTTGTGTTACGCTAATGTAATATTATAATGTGCGTTTCATTGCGTACGTATTAGGCAACAAATACTGAAAAATAAAGCATCGAATGCATTGACTGATGCTATCTGCGCGTATGGTGAACGTAAATATTGCAACATTCAAGCGGTTAGAAGATCTGTCGGAAAACGCTTCGAAGAACGAACACAACAAGATGTTTCGGAATTTTTTACGGCTGTAATGTCGACGTATTCCGACATCAATGATGTATTAGAACTCGAATTAAAGCACGTAACATGTTGCTCGAATGTCAAATGTAATTACAATGTAACTAAGCTGGAAAGCAGTAGTTTGTTAATATTACCTATACATTCGACATTAAAAAGGAAAAAAGGTGTCACTCTACAAAGTTTGATTAATGTAGAATTTTCTAAATGGGAAACGATAAACGGCAATTGTAACAAATGTAAGGGTACCGTGTTGAAAAAGAAAACCGTAATCGAATCAACTTTATCCGTCGTAGTAATACAGCTCAATTTATATACTTTTGTAAACGGTGCTTTTAAAAAAATTATCAACAATCGGATTACCGCCGTGCCGACGAGTAATATCACAATTAATAAAAAAAAGTACAAGGTAATAAGCGCTATATTTCACGAAGGTGAAGAAATGAATTGTGGTCACTACACGTGTATGTTGAGAGCTGACACAAAATCGGAATGATATTACTCTAATGATATGGAAGTGTTCAAGAAAAAATGGCCCAAAGGAGCACAAGGGGCATACGAGGTGTGTTCAAAAAGTATCGCGAATTTTGTGTTTTTTCAAAAATTATTTATTTATTCATGAATATCTATTTTGACCCCTTCAAAGTAATCCCCACCAGATATTATACACTTGTGCCAACGTTTTTTCCAATCCTCGAAGCACTTCAAAAAATCATTTTTTGTGATCTTGTTCAGCTCCTCCTTCGATGCCGTCTTTATCTCCTCAATCGTAGCGTAGCGTCGTCCTTTCATGGGCCTCTTCAGTTTCGGGAACAAGAAAAAGTCACAGGGGGCCAGATCTGGGGAATACGGTGGCTGCGGCATTATTAGTGTGTTGTTTTTGGCCAAAAATTCGCGCACAAGCAACGATGTGTGAGCAGGGGCGTTATCATGGTGCAAAAGCCAATTTTTGTTTTTCCACAAATCCGGGCGTTTCTGGCGGATTGCTTCGCGCAATTTGCGCATAACTTGCAGGTAATATTCCTTATTGACCGTTCTACCCTGTGGCAAGAACTCATAATGCACCACGCCCTTGCAATCGAAAAAAACTGTAAGCAAAACCTTCACATTTGACCGAACTTGGCGCGCTTTTTTCGGTCTTGGCTCGTGCGGCAGCTTCCATTGGGATGATTGAGCTTTGGTTTCCACGTCATAACCATAAACTCATGATTCGTCACCAGTTATGACCCTCTGGAGCAAATTTGGGTAGTCGCGGACAGAGTCCAACATCTCCTGAGCAATGTTAATGCGATGCTGTTTTTGGTCGAAATTGAGCAATTTTGGTACGAATTTCGCGGCGACCCGTGTCATGCCCAAATCATTGGTAAAAATCGAATGGCACGAGCCAATCGATATGTTTAGGTCCTCAGCAACTTCTCTAACGGTGATTCGACGATTGACCAATACTATTTTCTTCACTTCATCAATGTTTTCGTCTGTTGTTTACGTGCTCGGGCGTCCGGCACGCTCTTCGTCGTTCACATCTTCTCGGCCCTCGGAAAACATTTTGTACCACCGATAAACGTTGCTTCGGTCCAAGGTAGCTTCACCATATGCCACAGTCAACATTCGGAATGCGTCCGCGCACTTAATTTTGTTTTTCACACAAAATTTGATACAAATTCTTTGATCCATTTTTTGGAATAGGCAAAAATCGAAGACGAGCCAAAACACGTGCAAGCAAAGCAGCTGTCAAAAATTAACTGAACATTCAAAATGGCCGTACTTGTCGGCATAAATGAGAAACAAGGTAGCTTCACCATATGCCACAGTCAACATTCGGAATGCGTCCGCGCACTTAATTTTGTTTTTCACACAAAATTTGATACAGATTCTTTGATCCATTTTTTGGAATAGGCAAAAATCGAAGACGAGCCAAAACACGTGCAAGCAAAGCAGCTGTCAAAAATTAACTGAACATTCAAAATGGCCGTACTTGTCGGCATAAATGAGAAACATGAGTACCAACATAACGCCACAAAACAATCGAAAATCGAATATACGTAACCCGCGGAAGTTCAAAATTCGCGATACTTTTTGAACACACCTCGTACATATTGTTCTTAGAACAGATTAAATAATGGCGCTGTATAAAGGCTGCCGTAAGCGCCGAAATAAAACATCGGCTGCTCTGGCGCTGTATAAAGGCTGCCGTAAACGCTACATTGAAACATCAACTGTTCTAGCGCTGTATAAAAGTTGCCGTAAGCGCCAAAATAAAATATCGGTTGCTCTGGCGCTTTATAAAAGCTGCTGTAAGCGCTGCATTAAAACGAGTGCAATAAGTTTCTTATTTGACCTAGGCTTCATGACATTTCAAAAAGTATCATCAAGAAAAAAATTATCAGACAGAAATATGTATGTCGTGTTAAAATTGGAGAGACGAAGAAAAATATATGGTTGCGTTCTCACGAGAATGGGCGATGGAGGGGCCCATTCTTTATTTTTAATATTCATACAAGAATATAAATTCATTCTGTTGCAATTGAAATAAATGTGCAATGTATCGTTAAAAGTTATTACAATTATACAAACATTTACATATATGATTAAATAAAATATATATGTATACTATAATATAATTATATATTTTAAATATATGTACATATATACCATATATTTCAATTATTTTGAACTGTATTGCATAAATTGTTACTTATACAAAGTTATGTGATAAGAATCGAAAATACATATATTTGTGATACTTGAATTACTAGAAAGCTGCTCTATATATCTGTACTTTAAAAAGTAACTGATATCCTAAAAAAATCATAAAAATGAAAAGATCAGGCCATGTTCAAAAGAAGGTACTCAAAAATTTAAACCTTTCAAAATTTAAACGATCTAATAATAAATTTTTACAAAAAGTAACTGATATGTTATTCAAGGTGTCAGTTCAAAGTGAACATACGTAAAGTGTATATTATCTAAATTTAGTAATAATATATTACCATGAAAAGTAACTGTGATCGTATTTTATTCAAGGTGCAAGTTCACATTGAACATACATACATATAAGTAAAATTGATTACAATTTGATTCTAGAAAATAAGTGCGATATGTTATTCTTAGTGCACAAAATATAATAGTCGTTTATAGAGATTTGATTTGAAATTCATACTAGCCCGTACAATGAAAAATAATTGCTCGTAATTCCAGAGTACCAATTTGTTAATGACTCAGAAAAATAACATGGCGGCCTGCTCTCAAAAAACTTTCGATGGATAGAATAAATAATTGAAATAAGAATTGTGAAAATTGTATAAATTAAACAAAATTAAACAATCATATATAGTAGGCCAACTAAACGAGCAAATAAATAAGATGTAAAAAATTTTTTTATTAATAGTTAAATCATTAAATTAACATTCCGTTACAGAATCGATATAAATTGTAAACGTTTCGAC
The DNA here is from genome assembly GCF_048542155.1 of Nylanderia fulva. Lineage (NCBI taxonomy): Eukaryota > Metazoa > Arthropoda > Insecta > Hymenoptera > Formicidae > Nylanderia > Nylanderia fulva. The sequence goes on from NW_028190447.1 coordinate 43,582, forward strand.
TGCACTACAGTCTTTATCAATACATAAAAATTAAATATTAAAATATAAAGTTAGATGTTAAAAATACAAAGTTAGTTAAATATTAAAATATAAAATTGAAACGATTCTTCGCTGTTGACCAATAGATATGCAAGGCGATTGGTCTGAGATGCCAAGTTATGCGACATTTGAGCATGCTACGGATATAATACGCGAATTAAATCAATGTCAGAAAAAATTAAAAAATCTTTCAACTTACATTATCGTTTTAACAAGTCCTTTTCCCCGATATTTCAAGTATGTGTTGCGAAGTCTGAATACCAAATGTCAAAATAGAGAGCGTGATGTATTTATTTATTACCAATGTTTTTTCTAAATTATGATTCAGCAAATTTTTTAAGTATGTCAAAATAACTACTGTCTAACAATTCGGTGTCTGTATTTAAATTAATTCCATTTTTCTGTTCTTTAATGTGGATCATTTCAGATATTAGTCTTTTTTGGTAATTCTTTTCATGATCCATAATTTTAATATTGTCCCAGTCAAATGTATGTTGTTCGTTTAGAATGTGTTCCGTGATAACCGAATGTCTAGCAGAGTCTAATTTAATATTATTTTTATGTTCTTTAAGTCTCGTTCCTAACTGTCTTTTTGTCTGTCCGACATATGTGGCGTCACAATCGTTGCAATTCAATTTGTAAATAACGTTAGAATTCGTGGGGCAATTATTTTTGTCCTTTTGAACTCTTATGAAGTCATTTAATTTTTTAATGCAACGATATCCTACCACTACGTCAGGTCTTCTTATTGCTGAAGCAACTTTCTCAGATATTGATTCTATATATGGTATGACAAAATATTTAATGTTAGTATTAGTATTATTAGTATCTGTTATATTGTTATTATTAGGCTTGTTAAATTTCTTAGTTGAGAGATTTTTTAATCTGCGTTTTATTTCTGTGAAAATTAGATCAAGAGGATAACCGTTGGATAGCAAAATGTTAATAGCTTTCTCTATATTTTTTTTGTGAAATTGCGGATGTGATAGTAATAAAGCTCTATCTACCAAGTTATAAATTGTTCCTATTTTATGACAAGTCGGATGATTTGAAAAAAATGAAAGTAATCTACCTGAGAATGTCTTTTTGTGATACCAATCTAAATAAATTTTGTTATCTATTACTTTGATCATTATGTCTAAAAAGCTTATACAACGATTATCCTCCTTTTCCAATGTAAATTGTAGTCTATCGTTATAATTGTTGAATTCGTTCAAAACATATGTAATATTGTCAGCGGAAGTGCATAAAATAATGTCGTCTACATAACGGAAATAGAAAGTCATTTCGCAATTTAAATTACTAATTACTGATGTTTCCAAGTCCTGCATGACTATATCGGCAATGATCGGAGAAAGTGGGGAACCCATAGGAGTCCCATAAATTTGTTTGTAAGTTATGTTATTAAAAGTGAAAAATGTAGAAGTTAATATAAATTTTATCATACCTATGAATTCATTTTTGGGAATCTTTGTGTGTGACTCTATAAAATGCCATCTATTAGATAGACCATCTATAGAGTTCAAAAGGACAAAAATAATTGCCCCACGAATTCTAACGTTATTTACAAATTGAATTGCAACGATTGTGACGCCACATATGTCGGACAGACAAAAAGACAGTTAGGAACGAGACTTAAAGAACATAAAAATAATATTAAATTAGACTCTGCTAGACATTCGGTTATCACGGAACACATTCTAAACGAACAACATACATTTGACTGGGACAATATTAAAATTATGGATCATGAAAAGAATTACCAAAAAAGACTAATATCTGAAATGATCCACATTAAAGAACAGAAAAATGGAATTAATTTAAATACAGACACCGAATTGTTAGACAGTAGTTATTTTGACATACTTAAAAAATTTGCTGAATCATAATTTAGAAAAAACATTGGTAATAAATAAATACATCACGCTCTCTATTTTGACATTTGGTATTCAGACTTCGCAACACACACTTGAAATATCGGGGAAAAGGACTTGTTAAAACGATAATGTAAGTTGAAAGATTTTTTAATTTTTTCTGACATTGATTTAATTCGCGTATTATATCCGTAGCATGCTCAAATGTCGCATAACTTGGCATCTCAGACCAATCGCCTTGCATATCTATTGGTCAACAGCGAAGAATCGTTTCAATTTTATATTTTAATATTTAACTAACTTTGTATTTTTAACATCTAACTTTATATTTTAATATTTAATTTTTATGTATTGATAAAGACTGTAGTGCAGTCGAAACGTTTACAATTTATATCGATTCTGTAACGGAATGTTAATTTAATGATTTAACTATTAATAAAAAAATTTTTTACATCTTATTTATTTGCTCGTTTAGTTGGCCTACTATATATGATTGTTTAATTTTGTTTAATTTATACGAGCCTTTCATTAATTAATTTTTGTATAAATTAAAAATCTCCAATCTTTCTTTAGTAAAATTTCCCGTTGATGACTGACCATCATTAACCTAGGCAAGGTGGCATATGTGATTGGGATTTAACATTATCAGTAATTTATTGAACAGACAGAGAAAAGTTTTGTTGTATGCATCGGTTCAGTGTTTGAAATAACCATGTACCATCCATATACTGTAAAGCACAAATTCTTCATTTCTATCATAAATAATATCTATTTATTAAAATTTTAGCAGACGTCTTTTAAATAGAAAATAGTGTCTTGCGATCATGAAGAATAGGTTTTGAATAGCAAGGTTTCATTTGACTTACAATTTTCTTCAGAAACACAGAAGAAAAAGGTATTTGTATATAGTTTTGTATATTCACTTCGTTGTGTGTAGAGCTTTTAAAAATACGATGAATCCTTATTCTAATCTAATCTTCTTCTAATGTAATACTTTTCGTACTTCAAATGTTGTAGTAATTATTCTGTAAGAGCTTCGACATTATTTCTAAATGGACATCGAAAAACATCATAGTTTTTTGAGAGCAGGCCGCCATGTTATTTTTCTGAGTCATTAACAAATTGGTACTCTGGAATTACGAGCAATTATTTTTCATTGTACGGGCTAGTATAAATTTCAAATCAAATCTCTATAAACGACTATTATATTTTGTGCACTAAGAATAACATATCGCACTTATTTTCTAGAATCAAATTGTAATCAGTTTTACTTATATGTATGTATGTTCAATGTGAACTTGCACCTTGAATAAAATATCAGTTACTTTTCATGGTAATATATTATTACTAAATTTAGATAATATACACTTTACGTATGTTCACTTTGAACTGGCACCTTGAATAACATATCAGTTACTTTTCGTGATAATTTATTATTAGATCGTTTAAATTTTGAAAGGTTTAAATTTTTGAGTACCTTCTTTTGAACATGGCCTGACCTTTTCATTTTTATGATTTTTTTAGGATTTATGATATCGCGACCAATTATAACCTCATAATGTATTGTTTTATCATCGACAACTAAAAGAGAAATTTAATCAAAATTAATATTGGACTCTAGTGGTGAAAATAAACTTGGTAAAATTAATTTCGACGTAACTAGCAATTTTATTCAATAAATTTACGACGTTTCGGTTGTAAGTAAACACAGATTTGAATTTGGACATGATTTTATATTGGAAATCACCGACCATTTTGCACAATGAAAAACATGTAAGAAAGAGAGAGATTGCTGAAATGTTCTTCATAAAGAAGCATGATAATACTATTAACCTACAGAAAGACACTGAGAATTTGACAAATATTTACGACAAGATAATAAAGATTGTTTAGTGGTGCGTTTCAAACTCAGTCATTGACGAAACATCATGGAGATGAGAAGTGTTCCTCTTTTAACTATTAATTTTAAATAAGATCGGTTTTATATTGTGTTAATCGCATTTTAATTGATGGGTAGTATGTTCGTTGTTATAATTTAATATTTAAATATGTTCTTGTATGTTACAACATTGTTAAAAACTATTGTGAATTATTGTGTTATAGAATTCTCACTTGATAAGGACCACAACCAAATGGTCGAAACGTCGTGAATTTATTGAATAAAATTGCTAGTTACGTCGAAATTAATTTTACCAAGTTTAAAAGAGAAATATCATACCAAGAATCTTTTATACAATCGAGAGTGATTTGATCGTATATTTTACCATGAATTAATATCGGCGATTCGTTTGTAATTCGGCGACCCTTGTAATTATTCTCATTCTTGATTCGAAATAATTCTCTATTGCCAAATAACTTTTCATACACAGATTTTTTAATTAAATTTCCGTATCAATAAAAAAATAATACAAAATCACCTAATCTATAACAATGTTCAAGCTTGTATGTAAACAAACACAATGATAACTTATTAAATATTACGAGGCCATGTGAAACGAGCAATAAAAAATTATTTTAAACTTGGAAAAATTTTAATTTAAAAAAACCAATTACAATACAAACTCTAATATTCTTAATTACAAACGTTTCAAACTATACTTAGTCTTTTTCAGTGCGCAATAAAAAAATATAAAAAAATAAAAAATATTCTAACAAAAAGTCGCAATACAATAGTCAAAATAAATTAGATAATTATGTCAAAATTAAAAGGCGAAATACGTTAACAATAAATTGAAATAATTACAAATAGTTCAACGCGAAAAGTTCCAATTAGAAGCAAAAATCTAAAATTTGATTCTTCCAAGCATTCGATGTTCTCTGAACATATTGTAAATGAAAAACATGTTTTTGATTGAGATAACGTTAAAATACTTAATATTGAATCAAACTACCATAAAAGACTTCATCTCGGAGATGATACACATAAAGGAACAAAGGCATGGTATAAATAATAATACAGACACCGAATTGCTTAACAACGCTTATTTTGACATTCTAGAAGAAATAGCGAAATTTTAGACTTATTAAAATGTTTATGTTTTACGACTTGACACCTATTTATTCAACTTTTTAACTGACTTGACATCAGTCAAATACTAAGTTCAACAACAATTAGAGGTGTTACGTCCAGACTCAATTAATAGAGAATAGAGGGATCAGAATTTAACAAATGGTACAAGGAGGTTAAAGGAGAAGGAGTGCCAGAATACTTAAGAAAGGATTGGGGAGAAAGTAGATGGAGGAGAGTAGCAAGATTTAGATTAGGAAGTGAGATATTAGAAAGCAGGTATTGGGAGGAAGCAGAGAAGAGGAAATGCAGGATATGTGGAGAAGAGGAAGAGTCATGGGAGCATGTATGGGGAAAGAGGTGTGGATTGAAGGGAGAGAGGAAAGAGGCAGGAAGTTGTGAGGGAGATATTAGAAGAAAAGAGAGAGGGGGAGGATGGATGAATCATTCTACTTTTTGTTTTATAATATAAAAATTTGATTGTTACCAAAACTGATAAAGGACAAGTTACAGTGATTATAAATAGAAATGACTACGTGCCTAATATGGAATTATTGTTAAATAATTCGATGACATAGAAAAAATTAAATAAAAATCCGATTAAACGTCTGACGAATAAACTTCACACGTTAGTAAAGTCATGGCATAATAATGAGATCATTGATGATCAAACATAAATTTTTGAATTGCACGAATGGTAATTTACCACGGTGTTATGGACTCCCAAAGATCCATAAGAACGGTTATCCATTGAGAATCGTTTGTGTCATCGTTGGACAGTCCCTTTTATAATATTGCCGGTTACATTCATGATATATTAGTTAAATCTGTTAAGAAACCGGATTCAAATATTAAAGATGGTTGAACGTTTGTGAATATTATTAAGAATACAAGGGTTAATGACAATGACGTAATGATTTCCTTGGTTGTTTGTTCGTTGTTTACGAATATTCCAAAAGATTTAGTTTTTTCTGCAATTGAAAATCGTTGGAGTGACATAAGTTTAAGAACTAAATTTAATTTGTAACAGTTTCTATACGCTATTGATGTAATACTTACTTCAACTAGTTTTCAATTTAATGAGCAGTACTATAAACAGATTTATGAAAGCCCTATGGGATCCCCTCTATCACCGATATTAGCTGACTTAGTCATGGATGACTTAGAAACAAATTGTTTAAATTCTTTAAGTTTTAAAGTTCAGACTTTTTATAGATATGTGGATGACATTTTTGTTATTTTACCTAACTCTAAAATAAATGAAATTTTAAGTACATTTAATAATTATCATGAACGATTAAAATTTACGCATGAAATAGAGACATATTCTCCTATTAATTTTTTAAATTCCACAGTTATTCGCAATGAGAATGAATTGACAACTAATTGGTTTAGGAAACCTACATGTTCTGGCAGATACATCAATTTTCTTTTGAGTCATCCTATTAAGTATAAAATTAATACGATTTATAATTTAGTAGACCATGCAATTTTACTTTCAAACGAACAATTTCACAATACGAATATTGAGATTGTAAAGAACATTTTAATTAATAATTGCTTTCCGGATCGTATTATTAATAAATATGTAAATAAAAGAATTAATGTACTAAATAATAATAGGAATGTTAACCGTCACAATGCAGATAATAATGATAGTTTGAATAATGATTTGGATAATAACGATAATGTGAATTCGACTCAAGATACTGTCTCGCCTCGTGAGCTCGCAAGTGAGCAAACACAATGGGCAAAAATTTATCTGCGATCGGTACGTATACTATTTACTAGGTACACGTAAATTATATTAAAAATAATTTAAATTTTTATTTTTTTCAGATTTTTACACTATTTCTATTCGGAGGACAAATTGCAAGCGCATACGGTAGACTGCAGAAAACTAAACGACTACGTTATCCGGTTGCCGAACGACAAGGACAAGTGGTTCAGCTTTGACAACTACACGAGGAAAAATCGGCTTCCGTTTGTCGTGTACGCCGATTTGGTGCGTTTTGGCAAAGACTGAAGATGCCAAAAATTATCAACACCACCAAGTATTCAGCATCGCATATTATACGTACAGTGTTTATTTAATAGTTCGTTATCCGCGTATAATTCTCGCCGTAGTGTCGATTGCGTTGCGTGGTTCGCCGAAGAACTGAAAAATTTAGTAATCCACGTAAAAATATTTTAACAACCAATGTCCCCGTGGTAAATTTAATGCCTGACGAGTGGGTAAAATTTTGCAGCGCGACGCATTGTCACATTTGTGAGAAACCGTTTGACAAAGACGATACACGTGTTCACTATCATTGCCATCTCATTGAGCGGTACAAAGATCCCGCGCACTCAAATTGTAATTTAAATTACAAAGAGTCTTTCACAATCTGTCTGGCTACGACGCGCATTTCATTATCGAGGACATAGCCACAGCGTTCAAAGGGTAAATCGAATTACTGCCGATAACGAAGGAAAACTATATATCATTCTCGAAAACTGTTAGATTGACGCAAGATAATAATTCTAAAAATTATATTAAATTACGCTTTATTGATTCGTATAAATTTCTCAGCGCTAGTCTCGATAAACTGGCGTCTTTTTTGAATAAAAAAAAACTAAAAATTTTACAATTGAAGTTTCGAAACTTATCGGCAGATACGTTCAATTTATTGACACGGAAGGGCGTCTTTCCAGTCGACTGGAAAGCAACCTTGGTACTTACTTAGGCTAAAGTATCTGGCGACCACTAATAAGGCGAAAGTCGTGCAACCTGGTAAGTCGTAATCGAAAGATCTGTTTAGTCACAGTTAAATAAGCATGATTAGTATTGTCGAGTGTTAGCCCGTGCGGTATCGAAGCTCAACGAAAGAAAACGTAGCAGAACGGGGCGCGATACAGAGCCGAATGAACTGGTACGAGTATGAATATATAGACTGCGTGAATAGATTGCAAGATACGTGTTTACCGCCGCGCGAATCATTTTACAGCTCCCTGACCGGTGACACAGTATCCGAGAGTGATTACGCGTACGCCGAGAACGTATGGAGCCGATTCTCCTTTCGAATGCTAGGCGAATATAGCGATTTATATTTAAAAATTGATGTCTTGTTATTGGCAGACATATTTAAAAATTTTCGCAACGGTTGTATAAAAAGTTATAGACTCGATTCCGCATATTATTTTGTACTCTTCCCGGATATACATGGGACGCCATGTTGAAGCATACAAATATTACATTCGAATTGCTTACAGACATTGACATGGTATCGTTTATCAAACGGGGTATACGCGGCGGTCTTAGTCAATGTTCAGACCGATACGCGCATGCTAATAACAAGTACATGCAATCGTACGATCCATCGAAACTCTCATCCTACTTCATGTACTTTGATGTGAATAATTTTTATGGATGGGCAATGTGTCAGCAATTGCCTTATGCTGATTTTCAATGAGTCGACAATGTATCGAATTTCGACGTATCATGTATCGCTCTCGATTTGCCTATAGGTTATATCCTCGAAGTAGATTTAGAGTATCCTCAGCATCTTCATGACGCGCACATTGACCTACCGTTTTGCCCGACGCGCGATAAGCCGCCCGGCAAGCGAGAGTATAAACTCCTTGCAACGCTTTACGATAAGAAGCGCTACGTCATACACTATGGTAATCTGCAGCAGTGCACGCGCCACGGGCTACGCATAACAAAACTATACCGCATATAATTAACGCAGTCAACGTGGCTTCGAAAATACATCGAACTCAACACACAGTTTAAAACCAAAGCGAAAAACAATTAAAAAAAAATTATATAAATTAATTAATAATGCGGTATTTGACAAGACGATGGAAAATGTGCGTAATTATGTAGACATAAAACTAATAACAAAGTGGGACGGACGATACGGCGCGGAGGCAATGATCGCGAAGCCAAATTTTCATAGTAAAAGCATATTTTCGGAAAAATTGGTTGCCGTAAAACTACGCAAACTCGATGTTAAAATCAATCTATGTTGGAATGTGCATACTCGACATATCGAAAGTATATCTGTATGAATTTTACCATGAATACATGTCACCGCTCTATCGTGACAAATGCCAGGTAATGTACACCGACACGGTCGAATTTGTCAAATTAAATGCGAAAACATCTATGAAAATTTGAAACGCGATATCGCTCGATTTGATACAAGCGATTACGCTGCAAACAATGCGTACGCCGCGAATAAAAAGGTGCCGGGCCTGATGAAGGACGAGAATAACGGTGCAATAATGACCAAATTCGTCGGGATTAGAGCTAAAATGTACGCAGTAAGGGTGGATGATAAAAAGGTGACGAAGAAGGCAAAAGATGTGAAAAGTAATTTCGTCGCAAGAACGATAACATTTGACGATTACACGCGCTGTCTTAATACGAGATTGAAATGACGCGACAGCAGTCGTGTATAAGATCGAAATTACATACAGTGTATACCATCAGCGAGACGAAAGTTGCTCTAAGTCCCTACGACGACAAGCGATATGTCGTACCTGATTCGACCGACACCTTACCGTGGGAACATTATTGAATATCTCTGTTCTTTGAAACGCGAATGGAATATTCAAGCATATTTCAGAAAAGTCGACATTAAATCAATAACAAATGTTCACGTCGTTTTTCTATGTTTTTTAAAAGAAAAAACTCGTAAATTAACGAGTCATAAATCTGTCACACACAAAAACTATTAAAACGTAAACAATTAACGGTATCGCAACCGTTCCGCCGAATACTTATACTGCGACAAGCATGCGCGGCTTATCACGAGCGCCTTGAATCACCAATGATTACCGCGATCGCACGCTTGCGCATGCTCTCTCCAGGCTTTCTTTGCGTCAATCATCAAAGGAGCCAATTATGAGTAATGCGCTCAGGTCACCTAGCGCAAAATTGAAATTACTCAAAATTATTGGCGCTTCACGCGAGAGTGGGCTCCGTCCGAAAAACTATAAAGGGGAGCTCACACCCGGACAGGGCGCCTTATCGCTTTTCCGCCGTGAACCGCATATCGCATCTCCGCTTATTAGTTAAACCGCAAATTCGTTGACGACCGCCGCTTATTTAATTCTCTGATTAAGATTATAATTTTCTGAAATTCATTAGAAGTCTGTATTATTTTCTGTGCGTGTATATTTGTCGATCAGTGTACTTTGTCTCTTTCTTATAATTAAACTGTTTAATCAAACAAAGGTGACTTATCTTATTTTACGCGACCATTCCTTCCGCGAGGCGCGTTCTTGAACATATTTCTGGTCCTTCGAGCCGGATCCGTCGCACCGGCAACCGCGAGTTCGCGAGCGTGACTTCTCGTGCTGGTGAAGTTAGTGAACATCCTTGTATGCAGCCATCATGGATGTGCCCACGCTGGTCGATTGTCAACGCGAGATTCAAGTCCATATCTCACATTCCGTGGAGTATTTAAAGAAGTTGGGCAGCTTCCAACATCACCGCCAGTGCCATTGCTACACGCACCAGAATCCTGAATCAGCTGTGGACAAAATTCGAAGCGCAGCACGACCTTATCCGCACGGCCTAAAGAGAAATTCTGTGAAAGCGATTCCTTCAAGTCAGAGTTGCATGCAGATACGGTGGTACAAGGTACCGCCGTTCTCTGGTGTCTACGCTGACTGGCCATCCTTCAGAGATTGTTTCTCTCCATCGTGGGTGGCAATGCGATCTCCAACATCGAGGGCCTTCACCACCTCTGCTCATGTCTGACGGGGCAAGCTGAAAGATTGATAAAATCATTACCTGTCACCAGTGACAACTATAATCGCACTTGTGCGATCTTGGACAAGCACTACAATAATAAAAAGGAATTAATCCACTCCAACTTTGCCACGTTCACTGCCGTGCCAAAGATGAAGGGAGATACCGCAGAGAAGCTGAGACGCATCCACAACGCCGTCACCGCCGCCGTCAATGCTCAGGAGAGTATCGGACGTCCAATCAACACTCATGGGAGGGATCTCTTCAACTATTTGGTCACCGAACTGTTTGACGCACGTACTCGTCTCGAATGGGAGTCATCCACGTCAAACTCCTCCGAACCACCACAAAACGAGGCACTCCTCGACTTCATATCCGACGGATTCTGACGCTCAATGCCGCACGGCCGAAGAGTGTCAGCAAAACGTCCGGAGATGCTCCACGAGTCGCCAAGGCACACGTCACGAAACATCAAGGAATTTATTCACCACACTGTACACTGTGTCGCGGAAAACTTACACTAATGACCTGTCGAGACTTCAAGGCCAAGACTGTCACCGAGCGTAAAGCATTTGTCGAGACGAACAAACTCTGCTACAATTGCTTGGGAAACCATTTTCTATCACGGCGCCAGTCAAAGAAGAACTGCCTTACGTACGACGCACGACACCACACCATGTTGCACGGAGCACCCACGTCATCGCCGTCAGCTGAGGCCACCACACTTGCCACTACACTGGCCACTACGCTTCGGAACCAGGATCACAAGACCGTTCTTCTTGCAACAGCTCGAGTTAACATCGCCGATCGGTACGGATCGCCACACGCTGTGCGCGTCCTGATCGATCAGTGCTCCGAGGTGTCAATCATTTCCGAGACCTTGGCTTAACGTCTCCGCTTGCCTCGAGCTTCTACGGACCTGTCCATCTTCGGCATCAGAGGGGCCCGCTCAGGATCAGCTCGCGGCAAGGTCACATTGCACATTACGTCAGATGTGACCAACGTTGAGCTCTCGATGGTAGCCTTTATATTGCCTCGCATCTCTCTTCAGCAAGGCTCTGTCTCGAGAGAAGACCGCAGCTGGCCTCATCTTCAAAGATTCCAGCTGGCCGATCCACGCTTCCTGGACGACGATCCAGCGGAGCTACTGCTAGGAGCTTCCGAGTTCTATTCCTTGATCCTCAAGGAAGACCTCCGCAAGAGTGAATCGCGGATGCCGATCGCCCAGCAAACCAGCCTGGGATGGATCCTGTCTGGCGGATACGACGCAGCAGCAACCAACAGACATCGCCGCACGTTCCAGTGCACCGCCGACCATGACCTCGCCGACCTGGTTTGCCATCGATTTTGAGTGCCACGCGAGAGGACCGTCGTCAAACAGCAGTTGCATTGGTGTGTCATCTGCGCTACATTTTTGGTGACCCCGACGTGATATTAAAGCCGACGCATTTTAAAGGCTGATGCGGAATAAGTGCCAAGTGATCGTCGTATTTGAAGTCTGCGAAATATTATCAACGCTTGGAAGAATTGCTGGATATTCTGATTTTAAGAGATTCATTCTCCGGATCTTTGAAACATCAGAGGCGGATTAGTCCTTCACGGAAATTCTCAAATCATTTTATCGGATTCCTGGAACAAGAGGAAAATGCCAATCGATAGATCACCAGTTAGACCCTGTTCGGATACACAGATTGATATGGATTTGGCGAGCGGATCAAATCAGGTTGGATCAGAAAATATTAATATTTTACCTTCTCAAACTGGACATCAGGTGAGTGATCCTATGTTACAAATTCACTCAAATGAGTTTTGTTTATTAAAACTACCGATTTTCTGGCATAAACAACCTAAACTCTGGTTTGCTTCTATTGAAAGTGAGTTTACGGTTTATCGAATTCGATCAGATGATATTAAATATAGTTCTGTCATTCGTCATCTTGATGAACAAGCCTTAGTAAACATATCTGAAGTCATTGAAAATCCACCTGAAACAGATAAACATAATTATTTAAAGAAAATATTAATAAATCGCTTTACGGATTCAGAGGAAAAACGTTTGAGACAAATATTAGCTGGAATTGAACTTAATGATAAAAAACCTTCGGAATTACTTCGAGAAATTCGTCATTTGTCTGGAGGATCTTTAGCAGATAGTGTTTTGCAAATGATTTGGCTTCAACGCTTACCACATAGAATTCAAACGACTTTAGCCGTAGTAGAGGATGTTCCTCTTGTTAAACTTGCGGAATTAGCCGATAAAATTGCTGATCGGGACGGCGGTTTGCAAATCGCGGAAGTTTCCAATAATACAAGTAATAAATCTTCGGATTTCGCGGATTTGCTACGAAGAATCGAAGCTCTTGAAGTTTCTCGTCGTCGAGATCGTTCCAAAAGCCGGTCTAGAGAGAATAGAAGATTTAGATCGTTATCGCGTAACAAAGACAAATCAAATAAAGATATTAAAGATACATCAATTTGTTTTTACCATAAGAAGTTTGGTGATAAGGCTAAACGATGTACTTTACCTTGTTCTATGTCCAAAACATTCTTGGCTTCACAGGAAAACTAAAAACGCCGCTTAAGACTGAGGCTGCTTACGACGGTGTTTCTAACAATCGCCTCATTATTTTCGACAGACATTCAAATTTGAATTTTCTTGTCGATACGGGCGCTGATATATCGTTGTTACCTAAAAAGGTTTTATTGAAGCCGTGGCATACTAATTTAAAACTTTTTGCCGCAAATGGTACTCAAATTAATACTTACGGTTCTAAAACTTTAATTTTGAACCTCGGTTTAAGGAGAGAATTCAAATGGAAATTTTGTGTCGCGGATATTCAACGTCCTATTTTAGGCGCCGATTTCCTTTGTCATTTTAATCTCCTAATTGACATTAAAAACAAGAAATTGATTGATAATGTTACCGGTCTTATGAATACTGGAAAAATTCAAGAAATTGCGCATTTGTCAATTTTTACCACATCTCCTGATTCTGTGTACCACAAATTTTTAACCGAATTTCCAGGACTCACCCGTTTTTCTCCAATTTCCTCGGTAAAAACACATGGTGTTGAACATCATATCGTTACGGAAGGTTCTCCTAAATTTTCGACTCCCAGAAGACTTACTCCTGAGAAACTTAAATGTGCCAAGGAAGAATTCAAGTCTATGATGGAGCAAGGAATTTGCAGACCTTCAAGCAGCTCCTGGGCAGCCCCTCTACATATGGTACCTAAAAAGGAACAAAATTCTTGGAGACTGTGTGGTGATTATCGTGCACTCAATTCAGTGACTATCCCGGATCGTTATCCCTTACCTCATATTCAAGATTTTTCTTCTTCACTTTTTGGTAAGAATATCTTTTCTAAAATCGACTTAGTTAAAGCGTACTATCAAGTACCCGTCGCTAAAGAAGATATTCACAAAACAGCTGTCACTACTCCATTTGGGCTTTTTGAATTTGTCGTAATGCCTTTCGGTTTACGAAACGCAGCCCAAACTTTTCAACGGCTCATGAACTCTTTACTTAATGATTTGAGTTTTGCCTTTTGTTATCTTGATGACATTCTTATTGCTTCTAAAGATGAGAAAGAACATATTGCTCACTTACGCATTATTTTTGATCGTCTTCAACAAGCTGGAATGACAATCAATGTCGCTAAATGTCTTTTCGGTCAAAGCGAGATTTCTTTTCTTGGTTACTTAGTTTCTAACCAAGGAGTTAAACCTACATCCGAAAAAGTGAAATCAATTATTGATTATCCTAAACCTAAGACACTTCATGAATTACGCAGATTCTTAGGAATTATCAATTATTATCGTCGCTGTCTCAAGGATGCTGCAAATCATCAAGCTCTGTTAACAGAATATTTAAAGGACAGTCGCAAGAGGGATAGAAGAATTATTTCTTGGACTAAAAAAGCGGAATTAGCTTTCGAGTCATGTAAAGAAGAACTTTTACAAGTTACTACCCTTTCTCATCCTGCTCCTCATGCTCCTCTTATTTTAACTTGTGATGCTTCTGACTTTGCTGTTGGTGCATCACTTGAACAGTCTATTGACGACGATATCAAACCAATAGCATTTTTCTCAAAGAAACTAGACAAAGCTCAAAGAAATTATAGCACTTATGATAGAGAACTTCTTAGTATTTATTTGGCTATTAAACATTTCAGGCATTTTGTTGAAGGAAGACAATTGATTATCAGAACTGATCATAAACCTTTGATTTTTGCTTTCCGTCAGAAATTGGATAAAGCGTCACCAAGACAGATCAGACAATTGGACTTTATTGCTCAATTCTCTACAAATATTACCTATATTTCTGGAAAAATGAATTCAGTTGCTGATGCTCTGTCAAGAATTGAATCTATTTCAATGCCTATTATAGTTTCTTTAGAAGAACTTGCTAATTATCAGAAAGAAGATGAAGAACTTCAAGTTTTACTTTCTTCAAATTCTTCACTTCTGTTGAAGAAACTTATTCTTTCAGGATCAACCATACCTATTTATTGTGATTGCTCTTCGGAATTAATTCGTCCATATGTTCCTAAACTCTTACGCAAGAGAATTTTTGATGTTGTTCATGGACTCGCTCACCCCAGCGGCAGATTGACATCTAAACAATTACTACTGAAATTCATTTGGCCTTCTTTGAAGAAAGATGTGAAGGAATGGACTCGAACTTGTCTTCCATGTCAACGTGCGAAGATTTCAAGACACACCAAGAATTCTCCAATTAAGATTGCAATTCCTGATCAACGCTTTCAGCATGTGCATTTAGACATTGTTGGACCACTTCCTATTTGTCAAAATTACCGTTATTGTCTTACTATGATTGATTGTTTTTCCAGATGGCCTGAAGCTGTTCCTATTTCTGAGATTTCTGCTGAAACTATTTCTACAACATTTTATTCACATTGGGTAGCGCGTTTTGGTTCTCCTATCAGCATTACAACAGATCAAGGTCCTCAGTTTGAAGCAGCTTTATTCAAAGCTTTAACAAACCTAATTGGATGCCAAAGGATTAGAACTTCTGCTTATCATCCTGCTTCAAATGGAATTCTGGAAAGATGGCATAGGACTTTGAAAGCAGCGATTATGTGCCACGAAACAACCAACTGGGTAGAATCTTTACCTTCAGTTCTTTTGGGATTACGTTCGTGTTTCAAAGAAGATTTAAAAGCTTCACCTGCAGAACTTCTTTATGGATCCACTCTTCGTATTCCTGGAGAATTTTTCATTGAAGAAGATTTTCCTGCAGATCCTGAAATCTTTCTTGAAAAACACAGGATTCATATGAGGAATATCAGATCATCTCCTACAAGTCATCATTGCAAAAGATCACCTTTTGTTCACAAGAATCTTTTTGATTGTACTCATGTTTGGATTCGAGAAGATACTGTTAGGAAGTCACTACAACCTCCTTATTCTGGCCCTTTTCCTATTGAGAAACGTATCTCTGATCATTTATTTGCAGTTAATGTTTCAGGAAGAGTTGTCAATATTTCGACAGAACGTCTCAAGCCAGCCTTCATTCCTAGAACTTCAGATTCTACTGAACTTTCTACCAGATCTTCAGCTCCTGTTCCTGCTATTTCAACTCCTGTTCCTGCTATTTCAACTCCTGTTCCTGCTACTTCAGCTCCTGTTCCTGCTACTTCAGCTCCTGTTTCTGCTACTTCAAATCCTTCTTCTTCTTCTACTGTTGGAAAAGCTTTACGCACCTACCCACCAAAGAAGAAGAAAGTCCATTTCGCAACGAATATCGTCACTTGGGGGGGAGTACTGTAGCATTCATCATCCACACCTTTCATTTACACTCTACACTTTTATTACACCTTACACTTTTCACTGCACTTTTACACTTTTTACATCTTTATACATTTGTAATAACTTCAATTCATTAATATACATAATGTTTTTAAGAAAAATCAATATTTCCATAACAACACATTCATTCATTTATTTGTTACATATTAATTCTTTTTGTTCTTTCGCTTTATACTTTCAATGAATAAACATTACTTTTTTCAAAGATCTGGTGAATTTATTTATAAGTCGCTACAAACCCATACATACCAAACAATATCGTTTCCCTCCAATCCACAAAGAAGACGAAAGCATCTCGTATCAATATTGGGGATACAAGAGGCTATTATGGTCGAAAGTATGGAGAAAATACTGTGCAGGAGGGGAGTAGGTATACTATGGGGGTTCTAACTCAGGGGCAATGAGGGGGGTGCGGGGCGGGGGGGGGGAATCCGGGGCGAGGGGGGTGACGTCACGCGGGGGGGAGGGGGTCTTATCAGTAGATAAGCTTATCTTTGTTTATAAACATATCAGATAACCTGATAAGGGGATCATGTTACCTGATAAGGGGATCATGTTACCTAATATATTTATAAAAAAGATAAAATAAGGGGATCATGTTACCTGATATGTTTATAAACAAGATAAGATAAGATAAGCGGCGTCTTTGAGCGGTATCAAAGTTTTCATAAATTTTCTCCGAAAATCCAAGATAAGATAAGCTAAGTTTTCGAATCCAAGATAAGCGGCGTCTTTGTAAGGTATCAAAGATAAGCGGCGTCTTTGAGCGGTATCAAAATTTTCATAAATTTTCTCCGAAGATAAGATAAAAATTCTGCGAATGGTTGCCGCATTTCGAGCGCCGACAATCAGGGGGGAGGGGCGGGGGTTGCGTTTCTTCTCCTTATACGTTATCTGTATATTTCTAAGAAATATAATCAAATTCTAAGAAGGGCCACCGCTTGGCATACGCCGACAATCAAGGGGGTTGCGTTTCTTCCCCCATACGTTATCTGTATATTTCTAAGAAATATAATTAAATTCTAAGAAGAGCCGCTTGGATCCGAGCGCCAACAATCAGTTCTCTGAAAATCTAAGATAATCAAATTTTAAGAAGGGCCACCGCTTGGCATACGCCGACAATCAAGGGGGTTGATACATGATCTATACATATATTTCTAAGAAATATCAGCGGGTAAAGTTTCAGGGCGAACAAGTTGCTGCCTGCAACCTCGCCGCTTGCGACCTCGCTGCCTGCAATCTCACCGCTTGCGGTCTGCGACATGTTTTTGCATGGGATTGTATATCACCCTCGCGGTACCTCCCCAATAAGCGGCGGTTCTTTATTGTTTATCTTAGGAAGAAATACCAGCGCCGATAACCAGCGGCTGCAGGAATTTATAAACAAAACAAGCGCCGAAAATTTACGTCATCTAAATTTTTCTCGTTCGTACGTTGACGAACAAAGGGTTGATCGGGGATATATAATGAGGACCGATGCCGCTGCCGGGCCATAGTACCACTGGCGAGCGCATGCTTTCCTCAAGGAAAAAAATAGCTGTGAGAAAAAAGTTTAGTGTGCAAAGAAGTTTTTTTGTAATAAGTGTGAAAAAGTGAATTTTTTACAAAAATGGAGAGCGCACCGCAAAATCATGCAGTGTCATGAGAAGGGGTGTTATAAGACTGCCGAGAGATGGTATAGACATCTCGAGGTATGCTGTCACAATGAAAAAAAAGATAACCCGTTTTGTAATAAACGTGAAGCGGCGACTTCAATTGTACAATATGTACGAAATCGCGAACTTGGTGTGCGAAAACCGCATACAAGACGTGTAGCCCAGTTCCTGGAAACGCATGAAGACATTGTAAGAGTGGCTGGTGATTTATCTAAATGCACCAGATCGTCTAAACGACACAAGCGAGTCGCATGTTATCAGCGTCGCTACAAAAATTGCACAGAATATTTTACTGTGGACAACCTTTATTTTGCCGACATGGATATGCCTTCACCATCGGTATCATGCAAAACACAATCATCTGATTATGATTCGGACCAAGAAATAGAGGAGTCAGATAGGAGAGAACCGCCATCGTCGTCATCGTCATCATCGCCAGATTTCTTGTCGGCAGCCTATTTATCTTTTCTGTGATAAAATAGGTGTACAATATATGCGAAGAGTATAGCAGTGTTTATGAGATAAGTTTTATCACGCGTGAAAGAGAGGATTGTAGTAAATGTGTCAAGACATATTTTCACGAGGTGTAAACAAAACAATAATCAACTGCTGCAGCGGCTGCTCTTTTACGACCGATCATCTTTCTTTCTGAGATAAGTTCGATCGCATGTGAAGCACAAAGGGCTGAACTATATATTGAGGACCGATGCCACTGCCGGGTCATAGTACGGTGACATTTGCGAGCATAGTAGTGAGCGAGTAAATAGTTTTTTGTGATAAAAAATGGAGAACGCAGCGCGTAAGAGCGACAATGAGATGAAGGTGGTGGTCATCCCTGATGACAAGATGGAGGTGGTCGTCGTCCCGGATGACGAGATGGAGATCATAACCATCTCCGACGACGACAGTGACAGTGATGGTGCGATGTACGACCCTGTGTACGACAGGGAGGTGAACAACGTCCTGGACGACATTGAGGAGATGGACATTGATATCGTACCCATTGAAAAAGAAGACGGCGATGACAATGACGATGATGATGACGATGACGATGACGATGACGATGACGATGACGATGACGATGAAGATGAAGATGACAATGACGACGGGTACGATAGTGACAACGCTGTCCGGGAGTCGGTGAGGTCCCGGATGTATGGCATACGCGCCATTGCATCCCTCGACGAGACAGCGAGGGTATGCACTGTGGCGTCGTATGTCATGGCGTTCGCCGTACCATGGGGGTCGATTAGGATCTGTATGCCGTTTCATGAGAAACAGGGGCAGATTCATCTCGATCACGACCATCGAGGGACACACAACATCGCGGTACATAAATGTACCCGAACTGCGTTGCGAGGATTGCCGGGAAAGATTATACATATTCTACCTGGCCAACGCTTGTCCCACATGTCAAGGACGTGAGTATATATAATATGTCAAAAATATATATATAATATGTCAAAAAATATATAAAATATTAAATTATTATATTTCTATGCACAGATGTCGAGTCCGATGACAGCGATGGGTGATGCGACCCCCCCTCTCTCTCTCACTGTCCCGTCAGGGCTGTAAGTATATTAAAATACCAAAAAAAAATCTATAAAATATTAAATTATTGTTATTATATTTCTATGTGTAGATGCCACTACCTCGAGCCGCCACATCTCTCTCTCTCTCGCTGCTCACTCGCCGTCACCGTATATTTTTTATATTTTTATATTTTATATTTTTTATATTTTTTATATTTTTATATTTTTATATTTTTTAATTTTTTATTTTTATATTTTTATATTTTTTTATTTTACATATATTATTTTTTATTTTTTATTTACACGCACAGTAGAGAGGGTTTGGAGTCATTAAATACCGCGGAAGTGACGAACCGCGGGGTCCTCATCTCTACTGCAACACATGTACAAGTACACACACGCATACACACATGCACATACTCTGACATATGAGGTGTAAATCCGACCGGCAACCTCCACGCGGTACACCTCGGGTAATGCTAATGCCGGCGGTAATATATTAAATAAAAAAAATATTTATATAATAAAATGTTTATTAATTTAAAAAAATGTTTCCCTTCTTCTTTCCTTATAGAAAAAAATATGTAAAAAACTAATGTAAAAACTAATGTAAAAAAAATATGAATAAAAAAGTAATGAATAAAAAAAAAATGTTTTTCCTCCTCTCCTTCACATCTCTCGCCGTCGCATCCCTCGCCGCAACATCTCTCTCTCGCAAAATCCAGGCTTGGATCTCTCTCGTTCACCGTCGCATCTCTCGTTCACCGTCGCCTCTCTCGCCGCCGCATCTCTCGCCGTCGCCTCTCTCGCCGCTGCATCTCTCGCCGCCGCATCTCTCGCCGTCGCCTCTCTCGCCGCTGCATCTCTCGCCGCAGGCCCGAGCTGCCACATCCAGGCTTGGATCTCTCTCGCCGCAGGCCCGAGCCGCCACATCCAGGCTTGGATCTCTCTCGCCGCAGGCCCGAGCCGCCGACTCTCTCACCGCCGCGCGCTACCTCTCTCTCTCTCGCTCCGACGGGAGAGCTCGTATACCGCCGCGCGCTGAATCCAGGCTTGGATCTCTCTCTCTCTCGAATGCGTGCGTCTTCTGTCTCACTTCCGCATCTCTCTCGAATGCGTGCTGCGTCTTCTCTCTCGAATGCATGCGTCTTCTCTCTCACTTCCGCATCTCTCTCGAATGCGTGCTGAATCCAGGCTTGGATCTCTCTCTCTCTCTCTCGTAAGATAAAATTATCGATTCTGCCGCAGCATGGATGGTCTTATCTCGTAAGATAAAAATATCGATTTTTTTTCTCGCTGAATGCATTGTCCTTGACACAATAATTATATCTCGCAAAGTATGTAACGGGTGGCGCGCAAATAAAGTACACCATGATATATACATATAAGTATTTATTCATCTTATATTTAATACATAATTATATAGTTTTATTACATATTAAAAACTAAAGCCACCAGCTCGCAATCGACAAGTTGGTGCATGTTGAAGACATTGCTAGCGCGTATCGCATTCGACAATTCTCTCGCATTCGTTACAGTGGATGCAATATTGTAGAATTGAGTATATTTGATATCAACCGTTGCGACGAGCCTCGTCAAACGATCGAACATTATTTCGATACATGAATCGAGCTCGAACATACGATGTAACGTCGATTCGACCATCATCATGCGCACGTCCGCTGATTCGAGACTTATGAGCTTGGTGCCGTTTATCTTGTGAAAACGCACTGTTAGCGGCCCGACACTTATGCAATTATACACATCGTTGTTGGAGGAGGAGTCATTGTTCAGGTAATTGTGAATAGCGTGGCGTTGCTCGTAGAGTCCTTTCCACGTTTCGAGAGATAGTAATAGCTGTTTTCCCCGATGATCTCCTATGGCGATCTCCACGTAACTCGGCGGATCCACTCTGATGCCGATTTCGAGGAATTTGAATTCCGTTGCCGTCAATGCGTATCGTCTAAGTCCGAAATTATTGTATCTCTTCTTGTCGTCTCGATATCAGTGATTTTCTGCCTGATCGTGAGAGAGCCGCGATACCGAAAATCGCCGATACTTATATCGCTCCTAATTTTATCCCTTCTTGTCAGGCTTGGGCCAATCGCTAAGCGACAACTAAACTGTGCTCTGGTTTGTCTTTCGAACGGTCGCGTCTGTTGTTTTCTAAACTGATTAAGTCTCTTATTGTCGCACACAGTAACATAAATATAAATAATCGAATACGAGGACGAAACGACAAGGCGCATTCGGCAATAACATGATAGCGCGACACGTATAATACATCTTGAAAATAATAATTGCACGCTTACAATATGATGATATATATAATCGTTTTGACGGTGATAACGGGCGCTCTAGGCCTCTATTTTTATTTCTTGAAGAATTTGAATTCTTTCAAAAAATATAATATACCGTACAAAACATCATTGCCCATGTTCGGAAATATGGCACTATTGATCTTCGATCCTAAATCGTTTGTCGATTTAATCAAGAAAATTTACAATTTACATCCTGAGGCTAAGTACGTCCGCATGTTTGATTTGTTCGGGCCAGTTACAGTACTCCGTGATCCCGATCTTATTAAATCTATTACGTTGAAAAATTTCGACTTATTCCCGGACCATCGCACCATAATCGAGGAACACCAAGAATCCTTATTTGCCAAAAATCTTTTTGCTCTCAAAGGAGAAAGATGGTGGCAAATACGGTCTTTATTGAGTCCAGCTTTCACGTCCAGCAAGATGAAAAGTATGTTTAAACTGATGTCGGATTACGCTGTTAAATTTAGCAACTATTTGATACAAATGCCAACAAAAAAAAGGATAATGAATATAAAAAACGTTTTTACGAGATACACAAATAACGTTATAGCTACTTGCGCCTTTGGTGTCAGTTTTGATTCTATGAGAAATCCGAAAAACGAATTTTACGTTTATGGTAGGGAGGCAACTAATTTGAAAGGTATTGCCTTTCTAAAAATATATGTATATAAAAACTTTCCTTGGCTGGCAAAAATTCTTAAATTAAGACTAATTCGTGAACAGATAGCAGTTTTTTTTCGAAATCTCATAGAAAGCGCCATAAAAACTAGAGACGCGAACAGTATCGTTCGTCCGGACATGTTGCAACTGATGATGGAATCCAGAGATAAAGAAAGCAAAGAACTGTCTGTTGAAGATATGGTATCTCAAGCATTCATTTTTTCTTTGGCGGCTTTGATAGCACTTCGACGTTAATGTATTTTGCCGCTCACGAAATCGCGGTGAATCAGGAAATACAAAAAAAGCTTCAAACAAAATTGATCAGGTCTTGGAAGAATCAAATGGACAAGCACCATACGAAATGATTAATAATAACATAGAATACTTGGATGCAATAATTAACGAGGCTTTCAGAATATATCCACTGCAATAATGGACAGAGTATGTGTGAAGGAATTTGAGTTGCCTCCGACGTTACCAAGAATGAAATTTTTTATTATAAAAAAGGAGAAGCTATGTGGATACCAGTTTACGGTGTTCATCATGATCCACGACACTTTAACGAGCCTGAAAAGTTCAATTCGAACGATTTCTTGATGAGCGAAAAAAAAAAGATTCTCAACTCAGGAGTTTATCTTCCCTTCGGGATGGGTCCTAAGATGTGCATTGGTAATCGATTCGCTTTAATGGAAACAAAAGTTTTGCTGTTTCATTTATTCGCACGTTGCGATTTGAAAACTTGCGAAAAAACACCGTTATCGCTCAAGATCGCTAAGGGCAGTTTCAATATGCAACCCGAAGGTGGTTTTTGGCTGAATGTGTCACCAAGAAAAATTATTCATCATACTATTGCTATCGATGGGAAACATTAACACTGTAAGAAAATTTTATTATTGTATTTTTAACAATATCTTAAATTGTAAAAATTGAATAATTTTTGAATAAATTTAATTTTAATAAAATTAATTTTTTAGTATTTATTTTTAATATTATATTAGAAAATTCTTTCTGATATTTTGTTCGTCAGTATTTATTGTGATATTAGAAAAAAATTATATTCTTTATTTGTTTCATTAATTTTTCACAACAAATATGCAGTGGCAATCTTAAAATATTAGGTCATTGGATAAGTTATTCTATGGTATTTTTGAGTAAAATTAAAATTAACATACTTTTATATATAAAAAAGAATAAATTCCCAAAATTATTAATATCAGTCACTAGTATTTAAATAGGAGTTGTAGAAATTAATCGACCAAACTAGCGAGTAAATAATTTATTCAGCTTCACGACGTTTCGACCATGTAATTGTGATCCTTATCAAGTAAAATACTAAAATATTTTTATTACATAAATAGTTATTTGAACATGATTTCGATTGGAATAAATTTAACATTTTACATACGGAAAAACACTTAAGGAAGAGAGAGAGTTAGCCGAAATGTTTTATATTAAAAAACTTAACAACAACATAAACTCACAGAAGGATACGGAGAATCTTAACGAGGTTTATAACAAAATAATTGAAGTCGTGTAAATATTCTTTTTTAAAAACATATTAGAATCTAACGATCCTTCGACGGGTTATGATGTTTAATGTTTCGCTTTGTTCTATTGATTGCCTTATATAATTTCAAGAAATGTTACTGACTCAATTTGTATAATAATGTGTTAACTTTAATTTAATTCATTGTAAGTATGGTTTCCAGTTTATATTGATATGTTTATTTGTGAATTTCTGTACGTTAATGACTATTTATGTAACAAAAATATTTTAGTGTTTTACTTGATAAGAATCGCAATCACATAGTCGAAACGTCGTGAAGCTGAATAAATTATTTACTCGCTAGTTTGGTCGATTAATTTCTACAACTCCTATTTAAAAAAGAATTTATTTAAATTCAAATATATTGGCCATTATTATTTATAACATATTACCATTTAATGAGCAGCTTATCAATTCCAAAAGGGATCTTCATGAAATAGAGCCTTTTGAACATTGTCATTGAAATTCAAAAAGCCGCTAATTAAAATCCGGATCTCATCTTCGACATTCAAATTTTTAATTCAAAATTTTCAGAACCATAACTTTTTAACTGACGTTTACAACATTCTCTCCTAATGTATTGCACATATCTTTCGTAGCCGCAGTTGCATTTTTAATCTTTTTAAATTCATAGAGCATACAATATCTCAAATAAATTATATCAACTTCATGTTTATGTGTAATGATTAAGCAACAAATGAATGTAAATTTTGGAAGCACGTGATCTTATAGAAACAATATCAGATAGTATGCGATCAAGCTAAAAGCGCGATTTTGAATACACTAGATTTAGCGCTTTGCGCGCGCCGAACAAATTTTTGCTCCGCGTGTACAAATTTTAATTAGCCGAATTTCAATTATATACATAACTCTAATTCCCGAATTTCTATTATACATATACATAATTCTAATTACATATACATAATTCAAGTCTAATTACATATACATAATTCAAGCTATGTACATAATGGAAATTCAAGAATTAAAATTATGTACATAACTTGAATTCCCAAATTTGAGAATTCAAGTTATGTACATAATTTTAATTCTTGAATTTCCATTATGTACATAACTTAAATTTCCAAATTTCTATAATTTTTACTTGTCGAATTTCTATTAAGTATAATTTCAGTTATTTACATAATAGAAATACGGCGAATTAAAATTATGTGCATAATAGAAATTCAAGAATTAAAATTCGACAAATTAAAATTTTATTAAAATTAAATACATGATATAAATTTAGCAAATTAAATTATATACATAATACACACACACACATACACACACACACACACACACGAATTCAACATATTAAATATATATATATATATATATATATATATATAATCGAAATATGGCGAATTAAAATTATGTACACAATTTTAATTATGTACATAATTTTAATTATGTACATAATTTTGTTTCATCGAATTTCTATTGTGTGCATAATTTTGTTCGGACAAATCATTATAAGTACAATTAGATCCGATTTAATTTAATATTGCATTTTGAAATCTGTATCGTCGAATTTAATAATATTCGTCATTGAGTTTAAGAAAATATCAATCTTCCTAAATCTCTCGAGAACGGCCGTTATGAAAAGTCGAATTTTAAGCAAATATTCTCGGTAAATGTTATCGCGCTAATTTCTATAGATACCGTTCTCCGCGTACTTATTTGCGCGCTTTTTTTGTTGTTTTCGTGTTCACATTACAAAGGACACCTATGTCCTCTATATATTTATATGTATTTTCTCCTTTATATTTCTGTACTCTAGATATTATAAATCTGTCGAAACTGTTCCCCCTCTTTATACTTGTTTGTCAAAATTCACGAACTGCCGTTCGCCGACGAATTCAGTCGTCTCTCAGCGTTCGATCAGAATAAATCGATTAACACGACAAAATTCTCCTCAGATCACTTTCCTATCCACCTCGAGATATTTCGACGTCGCCAGTGCCGGATCTCGCGTTTCTCTCAACAATTTTTATTCTTGAAAGTAGTAATACTAGGCGGGTTCTGGACCAGGGGCAATGAGGGGGGTGAGGGGCGGGGGGGTTTTCGGGGGCGAGAGGGGTGACGTCACGCAGAGGAGGGGGTCTTATCAGCAGATAAGCTTATCTTATCAGCTCAGGTTACCTGATAAGAGGCTCATGTTACATAATATGTTTATAAACAAAAGATAAACATTCCAGCGATATCTATTACAAGATAAGATAAACATTCCAGCGATATCTATTACAAACAAGATAAGATAAACATTCCAGCGATATCTATTACAAACAAGATAAGATAAACATTCCAGCGATATCTATTACAAACAAGATAAGATAAACATTCCAGCAATATCTATTACCCATAATAAGGTAAAAAATTCTAGGTAATCAAATTCTAAGAATTATTAATGGCTGCCGCTGAATCCAGGCTTGGATCGAGCGCCGACAATTAGATATTTATTACAGCGATATCTATTACCCATGATAAGGTAAAAATTCTGCGAATGGCTGCCGCCGATTCAGGCTGAGCGCCGACATTCAGATATCTATTACTAAGGGGGTTGTGTTTCGTCATCTAAACTTTCTCTGAAGATAAGATAAGGTTCAGGGTAATCAAATTCTAAGAATTATTAAGAACAAAAGGGCTGCCGACAATCAAGCGGGTTGATATTTATATTTCTAAGAAATATCAGCGGGGGCGAACAAGTTGCTGCCTGCAACCTCGCAGCTTGCGACATGTTTTCGCGAGGGATTGCATTTCACCCTCGTGGTACCTCCCCCAATAAGCGGCGGTTCTTTATTGTTTATCTTAGGAAGAAATACCAGCGCCGATAACCAGCTGCTGCAGAAATTTATAAACAAAACAAGCGCAAAAAATCTACGTCATCTAAATTTTTCTCGTTCGTACGTTGACGAACAAAGGGTTGATCGGGATATATAATGAAGACCGATGCCGCTGCCGGGCCATAGTACCACTGGCGAGCGCACGCTCTCTTCATTCGGGGTGCAAGAAAAAAAAGTTTAGTGTACAATCAAAGTAGTTATTTCTGTGCAGTATAAGTGAATTTTTGCAAAATGGAAAACGTTGAGCGCGACCTGTTGGAGCTTTCCCGCCAAGTCGCTACCTTGGGCGAATATTTCGGATGGATGCAAAAATGCGAAGAATTTATCGAAGATCTGGAAGAACGCAGCCGTGCCAAGCGTCCGCGACTGTCGATTGGACATAGGCAATCTTTAGTGGCGAGAATAGCGCGACTCGAGGGTGCAAAGGTGCGCTTGCAGAGACGGTCGGTGAATCCATACCTAGTGGCGGCGGATTTAGTGGCGGTGGCAATAACGTGCAAAGACTCGTTTGGCGCGAGATCGATACAGCGTTCGATAGCCGTATACTGACCGGTGCGGTAATTAACGCAGACTATATCGAACCGCGTCAATTTTTGGAAAATGCCACAGACATTGTAGTCGAGAACGTGGAGAATGTGTTGCAGAGACATGCCAGTGTAAAAGTGAACACTGTTTTCAACGGCGAATTTGTGTCCGGTGACAAGCGCGCCAATAAAAGTATTAACACGAGAAACTGTGAACTCTTTCGCACGCCCGATGTACGCGAGTGGTACGAGCGCCGCGTAATCGAGCCCACGCTAGCATCGCTAGAAGAGTTCCAGGAACGCAATAGCGGCTGGCCATTGTCGCGGATAATAGATTTGACTGTGAATGTAAATAAGTACAATCCTATGCGTGCGGGATGCCACGTCAAATTATCGCACAAAATTATAGCAAAAAGAGCGGTTGTTAATGTGCGATCAGCGGACAATGCGTGTTTCGCATGGTCGGTGGTGGCCGCTCTGTACCCCGCTGAAAGACATATGGAACGAGAATCCTCCTATTCGCATTACACCACAGTGCTGAATCTCCAAAACATTGAGTTTTCAGTGACTGTGAATCAAATTAAAAAATTCGAACTTGCAAACGACATCTCCGTAAACGTGTACATCATCGAAAACGAGAACATCGTCCCGCTACGTCTTTCGGGAAAAAAGAAGGACAGACATGTCAATCTGCTGTACGCGGAGGACGAACATGGAGTGGGGCATTTTGCGTGCATAAAGAATCTGTCTCGCCTTGTCAGCTCACTGAGCAAAAAGAAATGTAAAAGATATATATGCGATCGGTAAGTATATATATATATATATATATATGTATATATATATTAAAATTAAATTATATTTAAAATAATTCTAATTAACGATCAATTAAAATTAATATTAATCAAAATTAATATTGGTCGCTAGTGGTGAAAATAAGCTTAAAAAAACTTGACTTCGACGTAACTAGCAAATTTTATTTAATTATTTCACGACGTTTCGACCATTTGGTTGTGGTCCTTTTCAAGTGAAATTTCTACAACATAATATTACACAATAGTTTTTAACATACGAAAACTCATTTAAGTGTTAAATTAATAAAATAAATATAAATTTTATAAACATACCCATCAATTAAACTGAGATTAACGTAACATCACACTGGTGTTATTTAAAATCGAAAGTTAAAAGTTAAAAGAGGAACACGTCCCATTGTTATGATGTTGAAAGTTAAAAGTTAAAAGAGGAACACGTCCCATCGTTATGATGTTTCGTCAACGACTAAATTTGAAACGCGCCACTGAACAATCTTTATTATTTTGTCGTAAATGTTTGTCAAATTCTCGGTGTCTTTCTGTAAATTAACCGTATTGTCATGCTTCTTTATGAAGAACATTTTAGCAATCTCTCTCTTTCTTACATGTTTCTCGTTTGTCACGTCCGGCCGTATAAATTTTTTCGTTTACTCCAAGTTCCTTAAACGCTATTTTAAAAGCGCGCCAAAGCCGGCCATGACGCTTAACTCCGCCTAGAAACTAAGCGTGGCGCTTCGTAGCGCCTAAGGATCTCCCACCACGGTGAGAGCCCCTACTCCGGAGAGTTCCCCCTCTCCAGGCCGCCGCAGGCCCGAGCCGCCGAAACGAAGGACCTCAGAGCAGTCCCGAATTTCGGCAGTTCTCTGCGCGACACCGAACAGTATAGTCGCACTCCTAAATTCTAACTCTAAGTCCAAATTCTAAATCCTAACTCTAATTCTAAAATTCTAACTCTAAGTATAATATTCTAACTCTAAATTCTAAGTCTAAATCTAAATTCTAATTCTAAGTTTTAGTCTCGAATTTTGTACTACTATACGAATAAATCAGTGTATTCATGTGTGAAAACTAGTGTTCAGTATTCTTCAAAACTTCCACTCCCGTGATAAAATACGATAGCGTTTAAATTTGTCATACGGCGTTTGAATTCAGAATAATTCAAACTGTGTTTGGAGCGGACCACCGTTCATCACAGTCAGAATTAACATTCTCAGCATTTGCCAAAATAAGGAATTGATAGTGAGGTCCGCCGCATATCAACCCTCCTTATTTGAGTAATCATTCAGAGGATGCATCAAATTCAATATGCCTAAGACGCGACGCGCAGGAAGGAAGAATCAATTACGAAAACTAAACCGACTTTATCGCGAATCAGCGACCGAGAAATATTCTCAATTCCTCGGAGTGGAATATCAGGCCGATCCTGAATACGAGAACATTTTCAACATTAAAAATAATAACAACGACGAACTCCTACAGTGGAAGTGCATACCAATAACGTTCCAACCACGACGCCTGCCGCCGCCAAACATCCCAGTGAACGACCCTCGCCGCACGCACTACCTCCAAGTACGAGCCGACACGATCAAGAAAGTGCTACTAAAGGTAAGTGAAATTCACGTTAACCTAAGGAATCGCGCGTGTTAGCAAATTCAGAGACGCTTCTACCACGTGGAAGAGAACATTCTAGAAAAATCTCCGACGCATTTTTCCTCTTTTCCATCGTCACTGCGGAAGCTATAAAAAAAAGGTCGGGCTATAAAACTAGGGTCGACCACCACATGCGGTGCCACCCTCGGAATTCTAACACGGAAAAACGCAAATAGTTCAATCTCTTAAAATCTTTGTGTCTCAAGAAATAACTTCGTAAATCCGTACAACAAAGTAGTCATTTAAACAATAATCAATTGAGAACACTTTCGATTTACCGACGTTACCGACAATATACCGACATACGTTCTTTTACCAACATTACCGACGATATACCGACATACGTTCTTTTACCGACGTTATCGACAATATACCGACATACGTTCTTTTACCGACATTACCAACCATATACCGACGAACGTTCTTTTACCAACGGGTTATCGACACCTTACTGGCACCTTACCAGTGTTTTACTGAACAATTACCGACGGTTTTGCCGACGACTACTGACTTCTCGATAACTGCCGAATTCACCGAAAATCTACGAGCGAATGACGCATTATCAATCCGATCACCTCAGTTCCAGCGCGAATAACCTCAGATCGCGGGTATCCCCGGGGAGAATCGCATAGATTCGCGTACCTGTAATAGCGATCGTGTCTCGTGGAAAAAGCCGAGCTCTGCATTCAAATTTTCGCAGCCGCGACCCCACGAGACGTAACACGTTATGTAAAATGGTCGGTGATTTCCAATCAAAGTTATGTCCAAAATCACATCTGTGTTTGCTCAAAACCGAATGATTAGACTCATGTAATTTAATATTGCTGGCATGTTCCTTCACTCTAGTGCATAAATGTCTTTTCGTTTATCCAATGTATGATGCATTACGTCGTGAAATAATTAAATAAAATTTGCTAGTTACGTCGAAGTCAAGTTTTTCTAAGCTTAAATTTTAATTAAATTTTTTATTTTTACAAATGTTTACACTATTTCGGAGCGGCGGATAAATTGCAGGCGCATACGGAAGATTGCGGGAAACTGAACGACTGCGCTATTCGGTTGCCGAGCGAGACTGACAAGTGGCTCAGCTTCGACAACTATACAAGGAAGGAGCGGCATCCGTTTGTAGTGTACGCCGACCTCGAGTGTGTTTTGGCAAAGACCGAAGATGCCAAGAATTATCAACACCATCAAGTGTTCAGCATCGCGTATTATGTACAGTGTTCGTACAACAGTTCGTTGTCCGCGTACAATTCCCGCCGTAGTGTCGATTGCGTTGCATGGTTCGCCGAACAGCTTAAAAATTTAGCAATTCGCATAAAAAATATTTTAACAACCAATGTTCCCATGGTAAATTTAACGCCTGACGAGTGATTAAAATTTCGCACCGCGACGCATTGTCACATTTGTGAGAAATCGTTTGACGAAAACGATACACGCGTCCGCGATCATTGTCACCTCACCGGGCGGTACAGGGGTCCCGCACACTCAAATTGTAACTTAAATTACAAAGAATCATTTTGTATCTCTGTAGTCTTTCACAATCTGTCCGGCTACGACGCGCATTTTATTATCGAGGACATAGCCACAGCGTTCGAAGGGGAAATCAAATTACTGCCGATAACAAAGGAAAAATATATATCATTCTCAAAAACTGTTAAATTGACGCAAGACAACAATGCGAAAAATTATATCAAATTACGGTTTATCGATTCATACATGTTTCTCAGCGCTAGTCTCAACAAATTAGCGTCATTTTTGGATAAAGATAAACTAAAAATTTTACATTCGGAATATCAAAATTTATCGACAGATACGTTTAATTTATTGACACGGAAGGGCGTCTTTCCATACGAATACATAGACTGCGTAGACAAATTACAAGACACACGTTTACCGCCGCGCGACTCATTTTACAGTTCCCTGACCGGTGACACAGTATCGGAGAGTGATTACACGCACGCCGAGACCGTCTGGAGCCGATTCTCCCTTCGAACGCTAGGTGAATATATAGCGATTTATATTTAAAAATGATGTCTTGTTATTGGCAGACATATTTGAAAAGTTTTGCGACAGTTGTATAAAAAGTTATGGACTCGATCCCGCGTATTATTATACTCTCCCCGGATATACATGGGACGCCATGTTAAACAAATATAAAATTTGAATTATTAACAGACATTGACATGGTAATGTTTGTCGAACGGGGTATACGCGGCGGCCTTAGTCAATATTCAGGTCGATACGCACAGGCAAATAACAAGTACATGCAATCGTACGACCCATCGAAACCCTCATCTTACCTCATGTATTTTGATGTAAATAATTTGTACGGATGGGCAATGTGTCAACCATTGCCGTATGCCAATTTTCGATGGGTCGACGATGTATCGAATTTTGATATATCATCTATCGCGTTCAATTCGTTTATAGGCTATGTTCTCGAAGTCGATTTAGAGTATCCGCAGCATCTTCATGACGCGCACATTGACCTAACGTTTTGACCGACGCGCGATAAGCCGCCCGGCAAGCGGAAGTATAAACTCCTCGCAACGCTTTACGATAAAAAGCGCTACGTAATACACTATCGTAATCTGCAGCAGTGCACGCGCCACAAGCTACGCATAACAAAAATATATCGCATACTACAATTCACGCAGTCAGCGTGGCTTCAAAAATACATCGAACTCAACACACAGTTTAGAACACAAGCGAAAAACGATTTTGAAAAAAATTTATATAAATTGATGAATAACGCGGTATTCGGCAAGACAATGGAAAATGTGCGCAATCATGTGGATGTAAAATTATTAACAAAATGGGACGGACGGTACGGTGAGGAGGCAATAATCGCGAAACCAAATTTTCATAGTACAAGCATATTTTCGGAAAAATTAGTTGCCATAGAATTACGCAAACTCGAAGTTAAATTCTACAAACGTCGGCATGTGCACACTCGACGTATCAAATGTATGTCTTTATGAATTTTACCACGAATACATGTCACCACTCTATCGTGACAATTGTAGAGTAATGTACACTGACACGGATAGTTTAATATATCAAATTAAATGTCAGGATGTCTATAAAAATATGAAACGCGATATCGCTCGATTCGATACCAGCGATTACACTGCGAATAATGTGTACGGTATACCGCTCGCGAATAAAAAGGTGCCGGGTCTGATGAAAGATGAGAATAATGGAATGATAATGACTGAATTCGTCGGGCTTAGAGCAAAAATGTATGCTTTGCGGGTGGACGGTAAAAAGAACACTAAAAAGACAAAAGGTGTCAAAAGTAACCGTCGTAGCGCGTAGTATAACATTCGACGATTATACGCGCTGTCTTAATGACGAGATTGAAATGACGCGTCAGCAGTCATGTATAAGATCAAAATTGCATAAAGTGTATACCATCAGCGAGACAAAAATTGCTCTAAGTCCCTACGACGACAAACAGTATGTCGTACCTGATTCGACCGACACCTTGCCGTGGGGACATTATCGAATACCGTTGTAAATAAATTATATTTATATTATTATGTAAGGATGTATTAATGAGAATTATATATTTTTTGTTATATATTTGTTATATATTTCATATATGTTATACAATATATAGTTATACAATGATTGAATAAAATACATTAAATAACATTGTTTTTATGTATCCAAGAGTTGTGCGAACTGTCGAATCCCAGCCATTTCACGTAAACCTCGTCACCCCTCAGTAGGTATACTATGGGGGTTCTAACTCAGGGGCAATGAGGGGGGTGCGGGGCGGGAGGGAATCGTTGGCGAGGGGGGTGACGTCACGCGGGGGGGAGGGGGTTTTATCAGTAGATAAGCTTATCTTTGTTTATAAACATATCAGATAACCTGATAAGGGGATCATGTTACCTGATAAGGGGATCATGTTACCTGATATATTTATAAACAAGATAAGATAAGGGGATCATGTTACCTGATATGTTCATAAACAAGATAAGATAAGATAAGCGGCGTCTTTGAGCGGTATCAAAGTTTTCATAAATTTTCTCCGAAAATCCAAGATAAGATAAGCTAAGTTTTCGAATCCAAGATAAGCGGCGTCTTTGTAAGGTATCAAAGATAAGCGGCGTTTTTGAGCGGTATCAAAGTTTTCATAAATTTTCTCCGAAGATAAGATAAAAATTCTGCGAATGGCTGCCGCATTTCGAGCGCCGACAATCAGGGGGGAGGGGGGGGGGTTGCGTTTCTTCTCCTTATACGTTATCTGTATATTTCTAAGAAATATAATCAAATTCTAAGAAGGGCCACCGCTTGGCATACGCCGACAATCAAGGGGGTTGCGTTTCTTCCCCATACGTTATCTGTATATTTCTAAGAAATATAATTAAATTCTAAGAAGGGCCGCTTGGATCCGAGCGCCAACAATCAGTTCTCTGAAAATCTAAGATAATCAAATTTTAAGAAGGGCCACTGCTTGGCATACGCCGACAATCAAGGGGGTTGATACATGATCTATACATATATTTCTAAGAAATATCAGCGGGTAAAGTTTCAGGGCGAACAAGTTGCTGCCTGCAACCTCGCCGCTTGCGACCTCGCTGCCTGCAATCTCACCGCTTGCGGCCTGCGACATGTTTTTGCATGGGATTGTATATCACCCTCGCGGTACCTCCCCAATAAGCGGCGGTTCTTTATTGTTTATCTTAGGAAGAAATACCAGCGCCGATAACCAGCGGCTGCAGGAATTTATAAACAAACAAGCGCCGAAAATTTACGTCATCTAAATTTTTCTCGTTCGTACGTTGACGAACAAAGGGTTAATCGGGGATATATAATGAGGACCGATGCCGCTGCCGGGCCATAGTACCACTGGCGAGCGCATGCTTTCCTCAAGGAAAAAAATAGCTGTGAGAAAAAGTTTAGTGTGCAAAGAAGTTTTTTTGTAATAAGTGTGAAAAATGAATTTTTACAAAAATGGAGAACGTTGAGCGCGACCTGTTGGAGCGTTCCCGCCAAGTTGCTAACTTGGGCGAATATTTCGGATGGCTGCAAGAGTGCGAAGAATTTATCGAAGAGCTGGAAGAACGCAGCCGTGCCAAGCGTCCGCGTCTCTCGATTGGACATAGACAATCTCTGGTGGCGAGAATAGCGCGACTCGAGGGTGCGAAGGTGCGCTTGCAGAGACAATATGTCGGTGAATCCATGCCTAGTGGCGGCGGATTCAGTGGCGGCGGCAATAACGCGCAAAGACTAGTTTGGCGCGAAATCGATACGGCGTTCGATAGCCGTATACTGACCGGCGCGGTAATTAACGCAGACCACATCGAACCGCGTCAGTTTTTGGAAAATGCCGCAGACATTGTAGTCGAGAACGTGGAGAATGTGCTGCACAGACACATCGGTGTAAAAGTGAACACTGTTTTCAACGGCGAATTTGTGTCCGGTGACAAGCGTGCCAATAAAAGTATCACGAGAAACTTTGAACTCTTTCGCACGTCCGATGTACGCGAATGGTACGAGCGCCGCGTAATCGAGCCCACGCTAGCTTCGCTAGAAGAGTTCCAGGAACGCGATAGCGGCTGGGCATTGTCGCGGATAATAGATTTGACAGTGAATGTAAATAAGTACAATCCAATGCGCGCGGGATGTCATGTCAAATTACCGCAAAAAATTATGGCAAAGAGAGCGGTGGTTAATGTGCAATCAGCGGACAATGCGTGTTTTGCATGGTCGGTGGTGGCCGCTCTTTACCCTGCTGAAATAAACACGGGTCGAGAATCTTCTTATCCACATTACACAACAGTGCTGAATCTCCAAAACATTGAGTTTCCAGTGACTGTGAATCAAATTAAAAAGTTTGAACTTGCAAACGACATCTCCGTGAATGTGTACATCATCGAGAACGAGAATATCGTCCCGTTGCGTCTTTCGGAAAAAAAGAAGGACAGGCACGTCAATCTGCTGTACGTGGAGGACGAACACGGGCATTTCTCGTGCATAAAAAATCTGTCTCGTCTCGTGAGCTCGCAACTGAGCAAACACAAATGTAGTGTTACGTCTCGTGGGGTCGCGGCTGCGAAAATTTGAATGCAGAGCTCGGCTTTTTCCACGAGACACGATCGCTATTACGGGTACGCGAATCTATGCGATTCTCCCCGGGGATACCCGCGATCTGAGGTTATTCGCGCTGGAACTGAGGTGATCGGATTGATAATGCGTCATTCGCTCGTAGATTTTCGGTGAACCCGGCAGTTATCGAGAAGTCAGTAGTCGTCGGCAAAACCGTCGGTAATTGTTCAGTAAAACACTGGTAAGGTGCCAGTAAGGTGTCGATAACCCGTTGGTAAAAGAACGTTCGTCGGTATATGGTTGGTAATGTCGGTAAAAGAACGTATGTCGGTATATTGTCGATAACGTCGGTAAAAGAACGTATGTCGGTATATCGTAGGTAATGTTGGTAAAAGAACGTATGTCGGTATATTGTCGGTAACGTCGGTAAATCGAAAGTGTTCTCAATTGATTATTGTTTAAATGACTACTTTGTTGTACGGATTTACGAAGTTATTTCTTGAGACACAAAGATTTTAAGAGATTGAACTATTTGCGTTTTCCGTGTTAGAATTCCGAGGGTGGCACCGCATGTGGTGGTCGACCCTAGTTTTATAGCCCGACCTTTTTTTATAGCTTCCGCAGTGACGATGGAAAAGAGGAAAAATGCGTCGGAGATTTTTCTAGAATGTTCTCTTCCACGTGGTAGAAGCGTCTCTGAATTTGCTAACACGCGCGATTCCTTAGGTTAACGTGAATTTCACTTACCTTTAGTAGCACTTTCTTGATCGTGTCGGCTCGTACTTGGAGGTAGTGCGTGCGGCGAGGGTCGTTCACTGGGATGTTTGGCGGCGGCAGGCGTCGTGGTTGGAACGTTATTGGTATGCACTTCCACTGTAGGAGTTCGTCGTTGTTATTATTTTTAATGTTGAAAATGTTCTCGTATTCAGGATCGGCCTGATATTCCACTCCGAGGAATTGAGAATATTCCTCGGTCGCTGATTCGCGATAAAGTCGGTTTAGTTTTCGTAATTGATTCTTCCTTCCTGCGCGTCGCGTCTTAGGCATATTGAATTTGATGCATCCTCTGAATGATTACTCAAATAAGGAGGGTTGATATGCGGCGGACCTCACTATCAATTCCTTATTTTGGCAAATGCTGAGAATGTTAATTCTGACTGTGATGAGCGGTGGTCCGCTCCAAACACAGTTTGAATTATTCTGAATTCAAACGCCGTATGACAAATTTAAACGCTATCGTATTTTATCAAGGGAGTGGGAGTTTTGAAGAATACTGAACACTAGTTTTCACACATGAATACACTGATTTATTCGTATAGTAGTACAAAATTCGAGACTAAAACTTAGAATTAGAATTTAGATTTAGACTTAAAATTTAGAGTTAGAATATTATACTTAGAGTTAGAATTTTAGAATTAGAGTTAGGATTTAGAATTTGGACTTAGAGTTAGAATTTAGGAGTGCGACTATACTGTTCGGTGTCGCGCAGAGAACTGCCGAAATTCGGGACTGCTCTGAGGTCCTTCGTTTCGGCGGCTCGGGCCTGCGGCGGCCTGGAGAGGTGGAACTCTCCGGAGTAGGGGCTCTCACCGTGGTGGGAGATCCTTAGGCGCTACGAAGCGCCACGCTTAGTTTCTAGGCGGAGTTAAGCGTCATGGCCGGCTTTGGCGCGCTTTTCAAATAGCGTTTAAGGAACTTGGAGTAAACGAAAAAATTTATACGGCCGGACGTGACACCTCCCCCCTTAAAATAAAAATGTTGGAATTTAATGTTCCAACATTTTGGACTTAGTTTTCTATGCGCTACGATTAGGTTCACTGTCTGATTCGTTAATCGAAGGAGTTTGTTGTGTGGGCAGGGTTAAGGGTGTTTCTTCTTCGTTCGTTGGGGGGGGTTTCAGGTGTAGCAGTTCTCGTCCGTTGTCCTGTTCTCCGTCCGCTGATCTGCCAAGGTGTAGAAGGACGTGGTCACCGAGGTCCAAATAGCTCCGAGTAGATGTAGACTCCATCCATACACCGAGTGGAGTGCGTACCCATGGATCAGGGTGTCGATGATTAATTTTATTAATCGTATGGTAACGAAGATGCCAAGTACTCCGGCGCTGGCGGATCCGAAGCTTATAAATCCCTTCCATAGCCTGGCTCCGGTATTTTCCGCTGTTCGGTCGAGAGATTTCTCGTCTAATAAATTCAGCAAGGAGAAACTGGCCTGTAGGAATTTCCTGTCCCATTGCTCCCCTGGCGATTGTGTGAAGCATGGAGGGTTTTTCCACGGGGAACATGATATGGTCGCGAAGACGATCAAGATCTTCGTTCGTATAAATACCACTGGAAGCGAGTGAATCCGGGCTTACGTACTTCCATGAGGGTTTGGTTAAAGGCCTGATAGTAGGCGGTGCCACCGACTCCACGGGTTTCGGTGTTAGTCTATACCAGGTGTTGTGTATTTGGTATAGAGTTGGTAATAATTCATTGCAATCCCTCGATGTTCCGGCTTTAGTAGTATCTTCGATCTTGGTAAGAGGAAGAGTGACTTATTTTGATGAGTGACGGGGAGTTCGTTGTAGCACTCCTCGGTAGGTCGTAGGCGGCATTTGACAGGTATACACTTGATGAGGTGTATAACTTCACCTGCAGTTATGGCGGTATTACCTGAGACTTCATTATTCGATGCGCCATTTCGTCAGGTGCTATGCTTGCTAGAAAAAGTGCGTTGAGGAGGATCTGCCTTTCCAGTGCACATTTTTGCTCCATAATATCCTTGTATAGTTGGGTCAGCTGGGTCTTCAGGTGTTTCTCGACGTATATAAATTTTGAATTCACATATGTGAAGATGTCGAGGTTGTCGATTCTGACCTTGGAACGGCTTTTGAATGTCCGCTCGGCCTCGTTTCGAGGATACACAGCTTGGGATGTTCCGTTCGCCAAAGGTTGTATCCGCATACGTTGGTCTCGGTTGTCCTTGCTAATGCGAAGGTTGTGTCACGCGCCGTGACTGTATAAATCGTTGGCGCTTCCTCTTGGGGAGTGCTGGGCGACAATCGATATGCTATTCCTTCGTAGAGGACATCGTATCGTCCAAAGTGACAATTGTCAATTGGCAGGATTGTCCAGAAGGTGGAGGCGCCGTCGGCATCAATGCATTCGCCTGTCGTTACGGGACAGCGAGTGCCAATGGAAGTATCACTTCATTGTTATTGTATCCAACGGGCAGCTCCAATTGTCGTATCGTGATTCGTACTGAGGCTTGCACGATCACGTCGTCCCATGAGCCGTATGCGTCGCTGAACTGGGTGCCGCTGCATTTTCCGTCTGTCTTAACTGATCCTGCGAGTGTCATTGCTCTTAGGTTTGTTGCATTTGGCTTAATCCCAGTAATGTGCTGGTTAACTCCTAGGGATATGGTCCCTGTTTCGTGCAATTTCGGCATGTGTCTGCCGATACTTCGTGGATATACTCCTGTCTCCCGTTCTGTACCGCTGCTATATGAGAGTGCATTCCGCAGTAAAATATAGTCCGGTCTATCTCGATTTTGCATTGGTAGGCGGGAGTATGCACGAATTCACTGAGTTGGAGTAGTTGTATGTAGACTTCCTCCTTCTTAGGTTCGATGCTGTCGGTTTTACACTCTTCGATATCTAAGAGGGAGAGTGTGGTGATGTTCAGGCCCCGTCCTCCGCAGTCGTATCCGATTAGTCCGCTGGATAGTGGGGCCAGGAAGGCCATGCCCAGGATGAATGCGAGAGTCCTCATCTTAGCGTGGTTGGTTGATTACTGGCCCGTCCCTCCGTTGGGGCGTTTGAGATATATTCGTCTTTGGAGTGGGGGTCTTCAAGGGTGGGGGCTTGATGTGGTGAGGGCTTTAACTTGTCCATATGTACAGTTTTAGTCTTACTATTGCTTATAGCTAACTTAACGTTATTTTTACCTAGTATCTTTATTATCCTATAGGGACCTGTATATTGGTCTCCTAATTTCCCTTTGTTAGGTTCCTTAAGTAAGTAAACGCTATCGTTAATCTTAAATTTACGCGTATTGATTTTCTTATCGTAGTATTTCTTACTTCTATTCTTAGCATTATTTAAGTTTTCGCGTGCGGCTGTTTGGGAATCGCGCAATTTGTTGAATAGTGTGGTTAAATATTGTGTATAGCTTTCGTTAGTCATGCTTTCGATGTCCGGGTCGCTCGAGGGGACCCGCGCGATTTTCCCGAAAATAAGTTCGTACGGAGTGTATTTTGTACCCTCATGTACGCTCGTATTATACGAAAACGATGCTAGTTTTAAAATTTGATCCCATTCACTATTTTTATCAACAAATTGCTTTACCCATACAGCACAGATTATTGCAATTATATTGCAGCAACGTTGCAATGTTGCAAGTTGCAATGCAACATTATAAAGACATTGTAGAGATATAGGTGCACAAAATTCTAGCACACTTGTAGCAACATGACATTAATATTCGGAAATATTACATGTAATCCAAATTCTATAATTATATATTGTAACTATATATACATTATTACCCAGCAAACACCAAGTTACAGCTATATAATGTTAGTTGTAATTTCCCAATCAAAAATATAATACGTGTATATAACAATTATATTGTTGAGTGGAAAATTACAACTAACAATTATATAACTGTAACTTGGTATTTGCTGGGTATAATACTGTAATAAAATAATTTTTTGCAATATTGTACAATAAAAAATGTTAACAATAATCAATAATTTGTTAATAACATTAATATTAATTTATTGCAATATTGTTGTAATATTTTGTTGCAATCTTCCAAAAAGCGGGGACATTTTAACATTGCTGCAATTCACACAGCAATGATGTAGCCACATTTTGCAGTGAATTTGCAATATTGCAATATTGCGGGTGAAAGATTGTTGTAATGTTTTTGCAATCTATCGGTGCTGTATGGGCAGATATTCCCAGAGTACCTGGTGTGATCGTTTACCGATCCGTTCGCTTGTGGTCTGTACGCTGTGGTCTTACATTGCTTGATTTTAAATTTTCGGGCTACTGTCCTCATGAGGCTGTTTATAAAGTGTGAGCCCTGGTCGGTTGAGGATCGCTTTTGGTGCGCCGAATGTGCAAATGAGGTCGTTAGTAAATGCTTCTGCTACTGTATCGCTCCTGCTTGTCGAAGTGGGATCGCAAGGGAGTATTGGTTAGCAGGTCTTGTATAGTTAGGATGGTACGTATTGTTTTGTTTCGTGGTTGGGAGGGGACTCATTATATCCATGGAGACCTTTTCGAAGGCCGAATCGGGGGTGTCGGTTAGGATCATTGGTTGCTTAGTTTTTACGCGAACAATTTCTTTTAATTGACACGCGCGGCAGTTTTTGATGAAATTTTGGACATCAGCTTTTATACCGCTCCAAGTGTAGCGTTTTTTAATCCTATTGTAAGTTTTGGTGATGCCCTTGTGTCCTGCTACCGCGGAACAATGATTTTCGGCAAGAATTTGTTCCCTTTGGTCCTTCCCGGGGACCGTTATGTCGTTCGTACAAATAAATATTCTTATGTCGATTTCGTCTAGTATTTTAATTAAGAGGTTATATATCGTATTCCAATCTACATTGTCAACGTTTGCCTTTACTGATCGAGATCGATTGCAAGCCCAATTCTCGGATAACGTCTAGTAGCGAGTGTATTGCTTCCTTTATTATTTCTTTTTTCGGTAACGCCGGAGATTCTTTCCTTTACCGCGAGTGAAATTACGCGTCGGGTGCCCTCGCGACTTACCCTTGCCCTGCCCAAAGCTGCATCTCTGGTCATCGGCAAGAGTTTCGCTACTTGCAATATTTGGCTCCCTTGTCGATCGGTGGTTCCTTGTTGCGTTATGAAAATGACAAGGTTATCTTTCCGGGTCGCGAAATTGTCCGGGATATTTATCACGCGGGGCCTCACGGCGGCCCGTGGAATGAAAGGACTGTTTACGTTTTGAATAACTCCTCGCCTACTGGAACTGGAGTTGCTATCGGTTTCGTTTTCCGAGTCGTTGTCCTCGCTGGAACTAGGGGCGAGTTTGTTTCCTCTGATTTCGAATTATCGGGGGTCGGTGAGGGACGCTGTTCGCCGCAATCCAGCTTGTTTTGTGATTCGTGGAGTTTTTTGCGCCTCGTTTCTTCTTGGCGGTGAATAGAGATTCATTGGAGTCGGACAATCTTTGTATTGTGAGAGAGGGAGGACTCGTTCGATTTCGGGCATAGGATCTGGGGTAGGATTTCGCGAGAGGGC
The DNA here is from genome assembly GCF_048542155.1 of Nylanderia fulva. Classification (NCBI taxonomy): domain Eukaryota; kingdom Metazoa; phylum Arthropoda; class Insecta; order Hymenoptera; family Formicidae; genus Nylanderia; species Nylanderia fulva. The sequence continues at coordinate 85,945 of NW_028190447.1, forward strand.
GTCTGCATTGGCGTTTATTTTTCCTGCTTTGTATAATACCTCATACTCGTATTCTAATAGTTTTAGACGCCATCGGACAAGACGGGAAGATGGATCTTTTACTGAGCCACACCAAAGGTTTGTGATCCGTGACCAATTTAACTTCTTACCGTATATGTAAGGCCTGAAGAAATTTACGCTGTAAACTATTGCTAATAGTTCCTTTTCGATACTTCTAATAAAAATTTATACGGGCCCGGACGTTGACAGTAGAAAATTTATTTGTGATCGGTAAGTATTATAGTAAACTTAAATTATATTTAAAAATTCTAATTAAATTTTTTATTTTTATTTTTTTTTACAGATTGCCTACATTATTTCTATTCTGACGGACAGTTTGCAGGCGCATACGGAAGATTGCGGGAAACTGAACGAACGTGCGCTAACCGGTTGCCGAGCGACAAGGACAAGTTGCCCTCAGCTTCGACAACTACACGAGGAAGGAGCGGCTTGCACGTTCGTTGTACGTGTACGCCGCCTCGAGTATGTGTTTTAGCAAAGACCGAAGATGCCAAATCATCAACACCATCAAGTGTTCAGGCATCGCATTACATATCTGTCCTAGGTTCGTACGGACCAGTCCCCCGTGTTAGGTGTCCGCGTACCAAATTCCCGCCGTAGTGTCGATGCGTCGCATGGTTCGCCGAACAGCTTAAAAATTTAGCCATCCGCGTAAAAAATATTTTAACGACCAATGTCCCCATGGTAAATTTAACGCCTGAACGAGTGGTTAAAATTTCGCCACCGCGACGCATTGTCACATTTGTGAGAAACGTTTGACGAAGACGATACACGCGTCCGCAATCATTGCCACCTCACCGGGCGGTACAGGGGTCCCGCGCATTCAAATTGTAACTTAAATTACAAAGAATCATTTTGTATCCCTATAGTCTTTCACAATCTGTCCGGCTACGACGCACATTTTATTATCGAGGACATAGCCACAGCGTTCGAAGGGGAAATCGAATTACTGCCGATAACAAGGAAAAATACATTTCATTCTCGAGACTGTTAGATTGACACAAAATATAATTCGAAAAATTATATCAAATTACGGTTTATCATTCGTACAAGTTTCTCAGCGCTAGTCTCGACAAATTAGCGTCATTTTTGGATAAGAAAAACTAAAATTTTACATTCGGAATATCAAAATTTAACTAGTGAAAAATTCAATTTATTGACACGGAAGGGCGTCTTCCGTACGAATACATTGACTGCGTGGACAGATTACAAGACACACGTTTACCGCCGCGCGACTCATTTTACAGTTCCTTAACCGGCGACACAGTATCCGAGAGTGATTACGCGCACGCCGAGACCGTCTGGAGCCGATTCTCTCTTTGAACGCTAGGCGAATATAGCAATTTATATTTAAAAATTGATGTCTTGTTATTGGCCGATATATTTGAGAATTTTCGCGATAGTTGTATAAAAAGTTACGGACTCGATCCGCGTATTATTATACTCTCCCCGGATATACATGGAACGCCATGTTAAAACATACGAATATAAAATTTGAATTATTAACAGACATTGACATGGTAATGTTTGTCGAACGAGGTATACGCGGCGGCCTTAGTCAATGTTCAGGCCGATACGCACAGGCTAATAACAAGTACATGCAATCGTACGACCCATCGAAACCCTCATCGTACCTCATGTATTTCGATGTAAATAATTTGTACGGATGGGCAATGTGTCAACCATTGCCGTATGCCGATTTTCGGTGGGTCGACGATATATCGAATTTTGACGTATCATCTATCGCGTTCGATTCGCCTATAGGCTAGTTCTCGAAGTATATTAGAGTATCCGCGGCATCTTCATGACGCGCACATTGACCTACCGTTTTGCCCGACGCGCGATAAGCCGCCCGGCAAGCGGGAGTATAAACTCCTCGCAACGCTTTACGATAAGAAGCGCTACGTAATACACTATCGTAATCTACAGCAGTGCACGCGCCACGGGCTACGCATAACAAAAATATATCGCATACTACAATTCACGCAGTCAGCGTGGCTTCAAAAATACATCGAACTCAACACACAGTTTAGAACACGAGCGAAAAACGATTTTGAAAAAAATTTATATAAATTGATGAATAATGCGGTATTTGGCAAGACGATGGAAAATGTGCGCAATTATGTGGATGTAAAATTATTAACAAATGGGACGGACGGTACGGTGCGGAGGCAATGATCGCTAAACCAAATTTCATAGTACTAGCATATTTTCGGAAAATTAGTTGCCATAGAATTACGCAAAACTCGAAGTTAAAATCTACAAACCAATCTACGTCGGCATGTGCATACTCGACGTATCAAAAGTATGTCTTTATGAATTTCACCACGAATACAGTCACCGCTCTATCGTGACAATTGTAGAGTAATGTACACCGACACAGATAGTTTAATATATCAAATTAAATGTCAGGATGTCTATGAAAATTTGAAACGCGATATCGCTCGATTCGATACCAGCGACTACGCCGCGAATAATGCGTACGGTATACCACTCGCGAATAAAAAGGTGCCGGGTCTGATGAAAGATGAGAATAACGGCGCGATAATGACCGAATTTCGTCGGGCTTAGAGCAAAATGTATGCTTTGCGGGTGGATGGTAAAAAGGACACTAAAAAGGCAAAAGGTGTCAAAAGTAACGTCGTAGCGCGTAGTATAACATTCGACGATTATACGCGTTTGCCTTAATGACGAAATTGAAATGACGCGTCAGCAGTCATGCATAAGATCGAAATTGCATAAAGTGTATACCATCAGCGAGACAAAATTGCTCTAAGTCCCTACGATGACAAACGGTATGTCGTACCTGAGTCGACCGACACCTTGCTGTGGGGACATTATAGAATACCGTTGTAAATTATATTTATTATATTTATTATATTTATTATATTGTGAGGATGTATTAATGAGAAGTATTATTTTTTAAATAATATCCTTAAGGTTGCCAGTAATAATTAATAAAAAACCACTCCTCAATGTTTAAAGTCGACCAGACTGGCAATAATTTATTATAAATAATTATTTGAAATACAACAACAACGTTTCGGCTGTCATTGCAGCTTTTTTTAAGTACATCTATAAAAAGTTCAATCAAATAATTATAGATCAATCAAAATAATTAAGAAGCAAATTTGACACATTTGTCGCAAGTATTATGGGGTTCGGAATCCATTGATAAAAATAGATTACCGCAAATGGATTGTAAATATCAGCAATCGTCGCGTTCCGGATTCGGTGATGAGTTTCTCAGTTTGGGTGATAAGTTGGCGTACCCATTTGTAGAAGTAATAAAGATGATAGGAAAATTTCTGCATTAGAAAACATAAAGAATATTGAAGTTAATCATAGGAAGTTTCCCAGTGACAACCTGGATAATTGAGATTTTCGATAGCGAGTTCGGTACACAAGTTTTGAGTAAAACAAAAAACATGTATGTTAAATCGATAATTACATTTGTAATAGATACTCCGACGCTCAAAATTTTGAAATCTAAAAAAAAATATTTTTGCAACTAAAGCTGATAAAGGGTTTCTGGTTACTGTACTGATGGACCGGACAGACTACGTTGAGAAAATGAATTTTTATTGAAAGACGATTCTACGTATAGATCACTTAATAGGAACTCCGCTGAAGTCATGAGCACGAGGGTTGCTAATTTATTAAAAATTTTGGGTTTAGATAATAAATTAATGGGACGATAACACATACAGACAATTGAGGTGTACGAATGGTAATTTGCCTCGTGCGTATGGTTACCAAAGATTCATAAGGTAGGTTACCCTCTCCGCGTCATAATTTCAACTGTAGGAAGTCCTATTACACATAGACTTTTTGAGTGAGATACTAAAAAATGCAGTCAAAAAAACCTCGATCTCATGTCAAGGATAGTCGGTCCTTTGTGGAGATTATTAAAACAAAAAACATCGACGACAGCCATTTTATGATTTCGTTGGAGGACTTCACTTTTATAACACCCCTTGGGAATTTAATTAAAATAGCAATAGAAAACCGATGGGATGACATCTCACAATTTACTTCTTTTAGCCTTGCGCATTTTTTTACACGCCATGACCGGTTATGCGCTCAAACGAGCTTGTTTTGACGGAAAATTTTACGAACAGGTTTTCGGTTCTCGATGGGGTCCCCATTGTCTCCGATTCTTTCTGACTTTGTTATGGACGATTTGGAATCATACTTTGCAATTGGATTTCGACCCTATTGTTATTTTAGGTACGTCGATGAATTTTTTCAATTATTCCGAAGGAAAAATTGAGGATATGCTTCGTGTTCAATGGTTTCCACACTCGACTTAAGTTTACGTTCAAAACTAGAAAAAAAAATTGTTCTCTGATTTTTTTGGTTTACGAACGTTATCGTATCGGTGGTAGATTGACGACTTTTGGACCGAAAGCCTACGTTTTCGGCGCTATATTAATTTTCTGTCAAATCACCCTATGAGATATAAAATTAGCGTGATTACAAGCCTAGTTGATGGGGCTATTTTACTCGCTGGACCCTTTTTCATGAAGAAAATATTAATTAATCAAAGAATCCTTATTAATAATTGTTACCCGTTAACAATTATTAACAAAACATCAATAAAAGACTTCGAGCGATTAAATTTGGCAGAAATTTAACTCGCCCAATCGAAATAAATTTGATACGCGAAATTGCATTGGTTCCCTTACATTAAAGATCTTAGCGAGAATTACGCGTGCATCAAAAAAAGTGGAATTGAGCTTTGTATACTGCCCCAAAAAATTGGACACGTTGATAAAAAGAGGTAAAGATGGGATCGAAAACTTAAAAAGAAATGATGTTGTTTATAAATTGATTGTGCGAATTGCGATTGGCTTATATAGGACAGACAAAGAGACATTTTAGAAACGCGCATTAAAGAACATAGAAATAACATAAAAAAAGACAAGACATTGCATTCTGTGGGTTAGTTACATCGGACTTGCAACGATCATGAGTTCCGTTGGGATTCTCCGGTGATTCTGCATGAGGAAAAACAGACAAGAAAAAGAGAAATTGCAGAAAAAGTTTTACATAAAAAAAAAAGGAAAAAGTATTAATTTACAGAAAGATACGGAGAAAAATTTTGTGGGATTTATGATCGTGTTCTTGACGTTATTTAAGTCGTTTATATTTTTTTTTACTTTTAATTTATTTTTATTTTTATATCCACCTATTTATTTATTTTTATTTATTTGACTTTTTTATGACGATTTAAAATTACAAAAAACACATTTAGTTTCGTCTCTATCTTCTTAACGCTTAGTGACTAAAATCTTGTGAACAGTTAACATCTATTTTAAAATGTGCTTACTTCTTCAGTCTTACATTTTTATCAAAACAAGCGTTAACATTGCGGTAGTTTGCATAGAAGTTTATTATGTTTTAAATTTGGTATGTAACACATTTTTGTATTTAAATGTATAATTAATTGTTGCGAATAAGTGTATTAAATTATAATTAGTTTGATTGAACTTTTTTTAGATGTACTGAAAAGGGCTGCAATGAAGCCGAAACGTTGTTGTTTTATTTCAAATAATTATTTATATAAATCATTGCCAGTCTGGTCGACTTAAACATTGGGAGTGGGTTTTATATATTTTTGTTTATATTTTATTTATATGGTAAATATATATTATGTTATACAATGATTGAATAAAAACATTAAATAACATTTTTTTTTATGTATCCAAGAGTTGTGCGAACTGTCGAAACCCAGCCATTTCACGTAAACCTCGTCACCCCTCCTGCGCAGTATTTTTCCACGGGTACACATCCGGACAATTTGCGCGATGCAGCTGTGCCGTAAAACGCTCCAGCGATAGATGTCTTGCGATACCTCGAGAGATATGGTTTCGGGATTAGTATGCTGCACTTTAAACAATCTTAAACACCTCAGTTTGTTCCCCAATTGGCGGTATCCCTTCTCGAAAAGTTTTTTGCTTGACGGTACTTGACACCCACTTTGAAAATTTTCCGGGCCCCCAATCTTTACACGATTGTACACGTAGCCAAGAGTCTTTCGGCGATCGCGGGGGGAACGTCGGCGGGTCGCATACCAATCGTTCGATGCTTGCGTCCGTTTTAATCTGATACGAGGACGTGGCAGCATGTCGAACCACTTGTAAGTGCCATTTAGCGGAAAATCTTCCACATGTCGTTTTTTAGGTACATTGAATCGTTCGACGACCGACGCCTTCAATATCGAATATGTAGAATAGTGTAAGTCATTCTTTGCATAAGTCGTGCACATCGGCGTTGTAAAATTCCTTTCCGTTATCGGTTTGCATGTTTTCGGGCACCTCTTGCTATCCGAATATTCAGCGATTGCGTCAGCTATCTCGCTTCCTTTACTCTTTAGTGGTACAGCCCCGCATACTTGCTCAACACATCGATGACGGTGAGTATGTAGTGGTAACCTCTGTTGAAACGGGAGTATGGGACGCATCTCGACAATGTCGGCTTGCCACAAATATCGTATCCCCGCACTATGAAATGTCTTCGAGGAAAATTTTTTTCTCGCTGACGCGTGCAACTCGTTTACCAACTGCCGTTCCCCAAAAATATGTTGCTCGTTTTTTATTTTCATATTCATTCTCGTTCTTTGGGGTTTTCTTTCGGGTCGTGCCTCGTTGTTTCGGGTTTTTTTCAAGGTTCTTTTGCTTTCGTGCCTCGTTTTGGGTTTTTGGGGTTTCGTGCCTCGTTGTTGGTTTTTCGGGTTCTTTCGGGTTCGTGCCTGTTCTTTGGGTTTCTTTGGGTTCGTTTTTTCGGGTTTTTTGGGTTAAATTCTGTTGTTTCGGTTCTTTCGGGTTGCGCCTCGTTTTTTGCTTTTCTTTTGGGTTCGTTGTTTCGGTTAAATTCTCGTTCTTTTGGGGTTTTAAAATTCTGTTGTTTGGGTTCGTGCCTTGTTTTTGGGTTTTTTCGGGTTAATTCTGTTCTTCGGGTTCTTTCGGGTTCGTCCCTTATGTTTAGGGTTAAAATTTTCGTTGTTTCGGTGTTCTTTACGTTCGTACCACGTTGTTTGGGTTTCTTTCAGTTTGTTCACTCACGTCCTTGGCCATTCAAAAAATCTTTCCCTGACTCGATCACAGCCTCGCCCCCAAGTGTTTCTGATACGTTTGTAGCCCGCTTGGCCCGTTCGCAGCCGTCCCTGACCGTTCGAAAACCCCTTTTACTGAGTTGTTGATAGCTTTTATGTACCTTTTAAGGACTTGTTCGTAGCCTCGTTCGCAACCCGTTTGACATGATCGTAACCTCGATCGTAGCGGTGCGTTCACCACCTTTTCCCAGGTCGTTCATGTGCTTCGGGTCGTTCATGTGCTTCCAGGTCGGTCATGATGCCACTCATTGTTGTTTGGTAGACGCTGATAATCCCTTGTAGCTGTTCAAAAATTTGTTTGCAACCACCCGAGAATCCTTTCTAGACGTTTCCAACTTTTGATAGATTTGAGCCAACCGTCATTAGATGTCTGAGGGGTAGTGTTTGGCGCACGCAGAAGCTCTTTATCGCAGTTTAACGCTCGTACATCCTTCTCTAACGCAGCCAGTTCTCATCTGCTCTTTTGTTGGCATCAATGTTTTAAAGCACTTTCCAGGTAAAATTTTGTTGACGACATGGGTTTATCCCGCCTCGGTTTGCGCTACACGGCGACTTCCCGACTGCGTCAAATCATGCGACGCGACAGAGCGTTTGCGCACCCCATTTTCAACAATCTTCGATGATCGTTTGTTGCCAGGGGTTGCATCATTCTCCTCTCGAATAACCAAAATTTTTGATAGACATTTTTTTTCAATGCTTGTAAAGTTCACACGATGAATGAATAGATTGTCGGGAACCTTGTTTAATTTATAATAATGCCCGCTTCCGCATTTTCCCCGATAATCGACAAGATCTCGTTGTCTGCGCGTTGTTGCCAGCTTGGGCGAAAACATCGAGCAAATCGTAGGCGATCCATAGCTCGTTGGGGTGTCCCAGTGCAAAGTAATCAATCTTATGGGTTGGTTTAAAGTCATAGCGCGAGGCATTCCTATGCCAGATTTTGAGTCGTCCCATTCCCCCGCGTCAACGGTCCGATTATATTTTTACTTGTCCCCCTTGCTACTCTTTACACGGCCTTGCCATCAAAATTGGTTTATGCGATTTGTCGCCAATAATATATTTGTATTTTTGCAAATCATCCTCCTGGTAATCAGGTCTTTCTTTAAGATCAACTCGTACAATCCGGGCGTTCCCATATACCGGTGTCGCCTTGATTTTATTGTATCTTTGTCAATCGCGAATCGCGTTTTCAATGCGCATTTCATTTTCGCCGAAGTAGAACTCCGTATACTTATCAATTCTTTCTTCTCATCAGCACGGGAGAGCGTCCAATACTTTTGTCCTAATGGCCCCAATCCTTTCGATCATTTGTCGACCTTCCGACGATTTAACCATTCGAAGGGATATTCGGGGGGTTACGCGTGGTTCCGAAAACATTTTCGTCTACGAGTGTTTGGGTATCACAGGTTGTGCGTTTTTTGGTGAGAGTTGTGGCAATGAAGCGTCCAATGGCTTCGAAAAAATCATATTTCTCTTTTCAATGTCTCCTCCTCCTCTTTTATATCGCTTGAGGTTTTATGTTTTCTCTTTTTTGGTCTTTCCCCTCAACCGTGTTCGATCTTCACACCGTGTCGTGTGTCGGTGTTGGCTCGTTTTTCATCGAAATTGTCGCGTTGTCGACAACTTTTTAGCGGCCGATAATAGGTTTAAATTGGTTTTGACGGCGATATCATCATCGATCTTTCCGGTCATCGGAGCGCGGTTTTCTTGGGGATCGTTTCGGCCGTCTTCCGCAATCTTTTTGGCAACCTTTTCACGCTCGCGATATCATCAACCATGTGGAGCACTCTCTCTAAGTTTTTTCTCGCCCGGGGGATTGTTGGCGACGACAAGGGCTCTGGGGGTATCGCGAAACTCGTTAATCCTTTTCTGTATCGCCCGTTCGAAAGCGAGCGTCCTTGCTATCCTGAAATCCAAAACTTTTGTTGCCAACATGACGACATAAATTACTAAAATCCTCATACGACATGTCGGTATTCACGTGATCGTTGTACCCCGTGCTTCAAATTGGTGGCGTCCGGTTTTAAAGAGGATTCGGGTTCCGGTGTCGCGTATAAATGTTTCGGTATTTCTCGCGATGTCGACAGAGATAGAACCCAGTCGATTTCGAGTGGGCCCCATTGAGAAGTACTCTTTTAAATCGTATCTTGCTTGTCGCATGCCACGTATCAAAAAAAAAATTTTGAATTTGGATAAGCCTCGCTCGGTGGAATGACGTCATGTTATTGGAGAATGTTAAAGTAGCCGTTTTCGTCAATCGGCGTCAATAAATCTTCCAAATAGCGATATTTCGGCTGTTGCAGCGTTTTTGAGTACACGTACACGTTCTCGAAACGCACACCGTGCGGACTTTCCAGCAGGTTATCAACACTTTGGTTTTACCGCGTTTGAGGGCCGCAAACGATCGCGCGTATAGTTGTCGGTTGCACGTACCGTGTTTGCGCACACCTTTGTTCACGCTGCGCGTTACTCTGTCGTGTAATATCACTCGTATCGTCAGAGGTTGTTGCACAAATTTCATTTTCCACTCCCGATTTGACCTCCTACGTCCGCCTATTTATACTGGGGGACTCGCGCTTTGCTCAGTAATGTTAGAGATTGAAACGGATGTCAACGAATAGGCACAGGTGTATTAAACGTGCGAAAACGCACTTCCGGTCGGTTTCATTCCCCGGGCTATCAATTTTGCGGCCCGGGAACTCGTTTGGAAAAGCGCTGATCACTTGGGGTGCACGCTGTGTCCAACCTTCCAGTTTCTTAGTTTACTGGCCAGACCTTCCGGGACGAGTGTAACGTTATATTCGACTGTCCCCTTTCCGTCGAATACGTATTAGGGTTATTTTGGCTTATTCATTATGCAGAGTTGTGGACAGATGAATTCTTCCAGCTCCTTCCCTCTCTCGTCCTGTGGGTGTTCGGAGAACCACCAGTCCGACCTGGCATTTGCGTCCATGAGTTACTATAATATTGCACCCAGAGAGTTTTTTGTAGGATATTGTCTAGGTCATCTAAGAACGGTTTATTTCTAAAGAGAATTGGCAATACATGTTAATAATTAAAGCTGTTCCTGTCCCGCGCAAGCCTGGAAGCACATGATATGTTCGTTTTCCATACTTGTGTTTTGGAAGACGTCCATTTTTCTTCTCTTACCACCGCGGCGACCCATGCGTCTTTTTTGTCAGGTTGAATGATCCTTAGCCCGGCGCAGAATATCCTCTTACTCTCCCCTTATAAGAGTAAGTGTTCCTGTATACATGAGGATGTCAAGTTTTGTTCGTTAAATATTAGTTCCAGGTTTACTGCTGCTGCTCGCGATCTTTGCGCATTTATATGGGCTATCTTTATTCCCATGTACGCCGGTCTGAAGACCCCCTTGGTGGCAGCGAATAGGAGGAAACATCATCAGCATAAGCGATAGCTGTTTATACGATGCTCTCCCAGCTGGTATCCGACGTCGGCAGGTATGGATCTTCATGATCACATCTACCACCAGGCAAAATAGCACCGGTGACAGTGGATCCCCTGCCTGACGCCTCTGCCCGCTTTAGAGAGCTCTGACCTGACACCGCGCACTTCAAACACCGTGCTGCTGTTCGCATAAATGCGCCCGATATAATCGATAAGGCCGTGAGGCAAGCCCAAGCCAGCCAAGGAATTAGTGATCGCCCCATGGCTGACACTATCAAAGGCCTTCGCGAAGTCCAGCGAAGCAACGTGTAGTTCTCGACGACGGGACCTGGCGTCCATTAGCAAGGACGCAAGGACGGCGACATTTTCGCCGCACCCATCGTCGAAACAGCGCTGCGAAGATCTACAAGCTTGGACTCGCGAAGCCTCTGGGCCAAGATTTATGCAGATGCCTCACAGCCACGAGGTAATGGAGATCGGACGGAAATCGCCCGGAAAGAGCACACTCACCCCTCTGGGTATGAACACCGTCCGACTCACCAGCATGGATACTGGGAATCCTCCGCAATGCAGCACGATGTTGAAGAGGAGAGCTTTGATGGACGCTGGCATCGCTCTCCATAAGCGTACGCTAATGCCGTCCAATCCGGGAGCCGAGTTGAGGGGGCAAGTTGATGGCTGCCACCTCCTCGCAGGAGATCGTGCCCACGTGCCACCCAGCTCACGCTTTGATGGAACTCGCGGAGCCGGAGCGACAGGCACGGAAGCCTGCGCAACAAACGGGCCCCAATGCGCAGACATACGTGCACATCCGGAACCACGCTTGCATGGTCGGCCCCATCCAAGATCTCCTTGGCCACACGCGACATGTCGAGCGGAAGAGGCGCTGCACGCGCGCATACTCCGCCCGTCGTCGCGCTTTCTTGCCCGGTTGCAGCAAAGCGACGCATAGGCGGTCGCAAACGAGAAAACAGTCGGAGGGAATACGCCAGTGATCCACGGCCGACGGCATCAACACTCCGCTGGCTCCTCCAGCACTCCTAACCCAAATCTGAGTCAGGACGCGGAACTCCATCCCTGGATGGCTTCCACGACTGGGACTAATGCTCGAATAGCGCCGGCAAATGTGCCATACGCATCGCCCCAGCCGGGAGAAGATGTGAAAGCGGGGCGAGCCTGGTGACCCACGCGGAGAGATGGCTGACGCTGAGGGGAGGCGCAAGGACTGGATCCACCAGCGGAAAGAAAAGAACTATCTCCCGACGTGGCGGACAGATCCTCCAGAGCGGGGCCAACAAGGCGTCGGTACCCACCGTTTTTCCGCATACCCTTGATAGCATCAAGGGAGCGGTTCGAAACAACGGTGAGCAGATGTTGGTTGATAAACCGAAACGCCTCGATAAACCGCCAAGGCCTCTTCCCTCGCCATCATGCGCTGTTCTTCAGCGCTCCACTGGCGCTTCACCCTCTCGACGTTAATTTCCTCGTTGTATATGGCCTCGTGCGCCCGACGCGATGAAGACCGAGTCCGTTCTTGGTGCTGAACGCGCGATTGCATGAGGGCACGGGTACGGCAAGGCATTCGGGGACTTAGGGCAGGGACAGCCGAGGGCGGTCTGTCGACGACGAGCCCGCAGCGGGAGGCTGTCGCGAAGGACAGGGCTGGGTTCAGGAGAGGAGGACGAATGCACGACAGGACCGGCGGCCCGAGGCTGCCGCCAGGGAGAATATCCTTTTCCTTTGACAGTGCCTGTCGTATGTCGGCTCGAGGGGCTGGGCAACCCCACGAACCCAAGCGAGGCGCAAGCGCCCCGCCAAGCCAGAGCCCCGTTGGGCCGCCGGTCGAAATTTTCGCCAGCGTTGCCCGACTCTCACCACGAGGAGGTGGGATGGCACATGGATCCGCCGGTCGCCCGGACGGAGTCCTTAAAAGAGTCATAGTTACTCCCGCCGTTTACCCGCGCTTGCTTGAATTTCTTCACGTTGACATTCAGAGCACTGGGCAGAAATCACATTGCGTCAACACCCGCGAGGGCCATCGCAATGCTTTGCTTTAATTTGTAACGGGGCTCCTTTCCCGACGCCACGGATCGGCTCGTCGGTGCCAGGATTCGGGAAGAGGGGGGAGACTCAGGTTCGCAATAACCACGCCAATCGTTCTGGTAAAAACAGAGTTTATTGAAGCCGCCCTGCAAGAGTTGGCTTATTATCTAGTCTACGCGTACAGAGGAGAATCGCAGGAAGTGCGGACCGCGACCAACTAATACGGACGCGGACACGATTTATAACTAAGGAATACAAGGAATGCAACGGACGAAGCGTGACCAAGTCATACGGACATGGACACGCCTTGGAACTAAGGTTTACAAATGATAACGCGACGGACGAAACGCGACCAAATCATACGGACGCGGACACGTCTTATAACTAAGGTTTACAAATGATAACGCGACGGACGAAATTTCGCGACCAAATCATACGGACGCGGGCACGATTATAAACTAAAGGTTTACCAAACTAATAACGCGACGGACGAAACGCGCCCAAATCATACGGACGCGGACACGTCTTATAACTAAGGTTTACAAATGATAACGCGACGGACGACCGAAACGCTGACCCAAATCATACGGACGCGGGACACGACTTAAAACTAAGGTTTTACAAATTAATAACGCGACGGACGAAACGCGACCAAATCATACGGACGCGGACACGACTTATAACTAAGATAGTAGCGTGGCGGACGAAATTTACCCAACGCGGCGTGGATACGAGCGCCCTAAAAGGGCGAGCTCCGTAAACCGCCTTGGATTCGGGCGCCCTGAGAAGGGCGAGCTCCGCAAGATGTCGGTGGCTCTCGGAGGATCCGGTGACCGAGGAAACTCGGCCTGCCCGACGAGAACGCTCGTCGACCGGGGCGATGTTCGGAGAGGATCCGGAGACCGAGAATGCTCGGCCTGCCCGACGAGAACGCTCGTCGACCGGGGTGCTGTTCGGAGAGGATCCGGTGACCGAGGACGCTCGGCCTACCCGACGAGAACGCTCGTCGACCGGGGTGATGTTCGGAGAGGATCCGGAGACCGAGAATGCTCGGCCTGCCCGACGAGAACGCTCGTCGACCGGGGTGTTGTTCGGAGAGGATCCGGTGACCGAGGACGCTCGGCCTGCCCGACGAGAACGCTCGTCGACCGGGGTGCTGTTCGGAGAGGATCCGGTGACCGAGGACGCTCGGCCTGCCCGACGAGAACGCTCGTCGGCCGGGGTGATGTTCGGCGAGGATCCGGAGACCGAGAATGCTCGGCCTGCCCGACGAGAACGCTCGTCGACCGGGGTGCTGTTCGGAGAGGATCCGGTGACCGAGGACGCTCGGCCTACCCGACGAGAACGCTCGTCGGCCGGGGTGATGTTCGGAGAGGATCCGGTGACCGAGGACGCTCGGCCTACCCGACGAGAACGCTCGTCGACCGGGGTGATGTTTGGAGAGGATCCGGAGACCGAGAATGCTCGGCCTGCCCGACGAGAACGCTCGTCGACCGGGGTGTTGTTCGGAGAGGATCCGGTGACCGAGGACGCTCGGCCTGCCCGACGAGAACGCTCGTCGACCGGGGTGCTGTTCGGAGAGGATCCGGTGACCGAGGACGCTCGGCCTGCCCGACGAGAACGCTCGTCGGCCGGGGTGATGTTCGGCGAGGATCCGGAGACCGAGAATGCTCGGCCTGCCCGACGAGAACGCTCGTCGACCGGGGTGCTGTTCGGAGAGGATCCGGTGACCGAGGACGCTCGGCCTACCCGACGAGAACGCTCGTCGGCCGGGGTGATGTTCGGAGAGGATCCGGTGACCGAGGACGCTCGGCCTGCCCGACGAGAACGCTCGTCGACCGGGGTGATGTTCGGAGAGGATCCGGAGACCGAGAATGCTCGGCCTGCCCGACGAGAACGCTCGTCGACCGGGGTGCTGTTCGGAGAGGATCCGGTGACCGAGGACGCTCGGCCTACCCGACGAGAACGCTCGTCGGCCGGGGTGATGTTCGGAGGTGAGGAGTGGTCCTTGAGTACGCTCAAGACCAGGACGGGACTGGTGTCGAAGTCTCGGCTGCGCCGCTTTATATACCCGGTCGGTCAGCCCCTCCAACTAACTTGGAGGTGGGGCGGTCCATGTCGGGTTGGGGCCGCAAAGGGCAAAAATTCCCACGTGTTCGATGTGTGGTGGCCCCGACAGGGCCGTTTATATGAGCGCGGGCGGACGTGTCGGCCTCGTGCTTGCGCGGCTTCTAGTGACGACAAACGGTCGTCACAAATTAGACAGTCGGATTCCCCTAGTCCGTGCCAGTTCTGAGCTGAGCGTTGAATGGCGGCCCGAAGAGGACGACCACGACGGCTCGTCGCCGCCACGGAAGCCTCGCAGCAAGGAGATCCGCGGGAGGCCAAGGCACGGGGACCGAGCTCGGATCCCGGGACCGGCGCGAGAACGCCGACCGTTCACCTCGCCCAGGCCCGGCCACGTCAGCCAGACCCGCTTCCCGACCAAGCCCGACACGCCCCGCTCCTCAGAGCCAATCCTTATTCCGAAGTTACGGATCCAATTTGCCGACTTCCCTTACCTACATTATTCTATCGACTAGAGGCTCTTTACCTTAGAGACCTGCTGCGGATATGGGGTACGAACCGGCGCGACACCTCCACGTGGCCCTCTCCTGGATTTCAAGGTCCGATGGGAAGATCCGGACACCGCCGCAACTGCGGTGCTCTTCGCGTTCCAAAACCCTATCTCCCTGCTAGAGGTTTCCAGGGAACTCGAACTGCTTATACAGAAAAGAAAACTCTTCCCGGATCTCCCGACGGCGTCTCCCAGGTCATTTGGGTTACCCCGACGACCACTCTTACGAGGGCCCGAATTGTATGCGGTTCCGCTGCCGGGTTCCGGAAATAGGAACCGGAATTCCCTTGCGCCCGACGGGCGTGTGTCTTTCGTATAATATTTATTATTATTTCTCGACACTCGAGTATATTGTACGCCGTCATTGACATAGGATTTCTCCTAGGGCTTAGGATCGACTGACTCGTGTGCAACGGCTGTTCACACGAAACCCTTCTCCACGTCAGTCCCTCCAGGGCCTCGCTGGAGTATTGCTACTACCACCAAGATCTGCACCGACGGCGGCTCCAGGCAGGCTCGCGCCCAGACCCTTCTGCGCTCACCGTCGCGACCTCCTACTCGTCAGGGCTTCGTGAACGACGCGAGAGAAGACTAACGCCCCGCTCCCGGTTTGCCGCCCCACTTGCCGCTGACGGCAGAGTATAGGCTCGACGCTTCAGCGCCATCCATTTTCAGGGCTAGTTGCTTCGGCAGGTGAGTTGTTACACACTCCTTAGCGGATTCCGACTTCCATGGCCACCGTCCTGCTGTCTTAAGCAACCAACGCCTTTCATGGTGTCCCATGAGCGTCGAGTTGGGCGCCTTAACTCTGCGTTTGGTTCATCCCACAGCGCCAGTTCTGCTTACCAAAAATGGCCCACTTGGCACTCTGATCCGAAAGATGCTCGTGGCTTCATAATTCAAGAAAGCCAGAGATCTCACCCATTTAAAGTTTGAGAATAGGTTGAGGTCGCTTCGGCCCCAAGGCCTCTAATCATTCGCTTTACCAGATGAGACTCGCGCGCGTTCCGTGCGAACGGCCGAGTGCCAGCTATCCTGAGGGAAACTTCGGAGGGAACAGCTACTAGATGGTTCGATTAGTCTTTCGCCCCTATACCCAGTTCCGACGATCGATTTGCACGCAGAATCGCTACGGACCTCCATCAGGGTTTCCCCTGACTTCGTCCTGACCAGGCATAGTTCACCATCTTTCGGGTCCCAACGTGTACGCTCTGGGTGCGCCTCTTCTCGCGATGAGAACGAGACGCCCCGGGAGTGCGAGGGCCGCATCGCGACGCGGCCCATCCTCCCTAGGTCGACGGCCAGGGCCGACCTTCACTTTCATTACGCCTTTAGGTCTCGCGACAAGTCCCAATGACTCGCGTACATGTTAGACTCCTTGGTCCGTGTTTCAAGACGGGTCCTAAGAGTACCCAAAGCAAGTAGCGTCGCCGACCGGTATCGGTCTCCCGCGAGACCGCGGGAGACGTTCGCAGGCCTGTCGAAGGTGTACCGTACTGTACCAACAGCGGGCCAGGACCGGGGACGGCGCGAAGTCCGTAACCTCCGAGTACCGTGGCGCGCGCTTGCGACGGTCTCGACGCACCGTGAATAGTGCGGCCTGATACCTTGCGCGTACCGCCGAGCAGCCGGCCGGGCGACGAGGGTTTGTCGGCGTGCCGTTTTACCGGCGACGCGACAGACACCGCACCCGGGCCGTAGACCGACACCCAGCGGGTCGCGACGTTCTACTTGGGGAGAAGTGCACGACGACGAGCGCCGGACATCGGCGCACGGTAGCGTGCCCGCGCGCGAGCCGCAAGGACTCCGCGGGACATCGCCGACCGACGCGAAGCCAGCGCCGCTGACGATGAATCTCCCCGTTCGATCTTTTGGGTTTCTTAGGTTTACCCCTGAACGGTTTCACGTACTCTTGAACTCTCTCTTCAAAGTTCTTTTCAACTTTCCCTCACGGTACTTGTTCGCTATCGGTCTCGTGGTCGTATTTAGCCTTAGATGGAGTTTACCACCCACTTAGAGCTGCACTCTCAAGCAACCCGACTCTAAGGAGAGATCCTCCCGAGGCGCGCACCGGTCGCTACGGCCTGGCACCCTCTACGGGTAAGTGGCCCCATTCAAGATGGACTTGGACGCGACGCGGCACCTCGGGATAAGCGGATCCTCCCAAACACCACATTTCCCTGCGGCGGAACCGCGGGATTCGGTGCTGGGCTCTTTCCTGTTCGCTCGCCGCTACTAAGGAAATCCTGGTTAGTTTCTTTTCCTCCGCTTAATAATATGCTTAAATTCAGGCGGTAATCTCGCCTGCTCTGAGGTCGTCGCATAGTGAGTTTTCGTAGCCGTTTGCCTCCTCCGCGTCGCTCATCGTCGTCTCTCCTCTATAATATATATTATAAGAGGGAGAGAGAGAGAGAGCGTCGAACGAGAGAGCAGCAGCGGCAGCACACGAAATACGCGAGAAGGCAAATCGCCGGGGCGCTAACCGCACACACACTCGTTGGTGTAATGGAGACGATATATCGCGGGGTTCGAGAATTCTCGGCTCTCCCTTCTCTTTTATATACGAAATTCGGGCGGAATCGATTCGACGAGTACACGACGCGGCGCGCCGGTCCCCTTTTTTCGCTTTACGAAAATTTCGTGGACTCGGACACGCGGTCGGCTCGCGATTCAAAACCCTTCTCCGTAAAGAGGTAAAGGATTACGAATGCTCTCTCCGCCGGACGACGACGCGCCGTATATTTCTCCGTAATACCGTTATGTGTGCGGGCAAGGGCGCCTCGGCATAAGACGCGCGAGCGCTATCGCACCGAGAGACGCGGCACAGAGTGCGAGAGCAGTCCGGTCAGTCTGTGTGATGTACGGAGAGGAGAACGGTGAGACAAGCGCTACCTACTTTCGGGAGACAACGACGCACGCGCCGCTCTAGGGAAAGCGGTGCATTCACCGTCTGACCCTTTTTTTGGCCGTTTGTTGCTCCCTTCGCGCGCGCTCTTACTCTCATCCCATTTCTCCTCGGCTCTCGCGTACACACACGACTTGGATACACAAACACGCTCCCCCTCTTAATTCGCGCAGCATTCTCTGGGCGCGCGTTCGCCAACGTTTTACACGCTTGTGCGCTTTCTCCTCCTCATTATTATTATTTCGGTGGTGTCATTTCAGACGACGCCAGGATTTGCACCGCGGCCGGTCGGCGCGGCACAGACACCTCGGGCGAACGTCCAACGATCGCTCGTACGCCCATTGTAAGCGTTGCACAGGGCACAGGCGACGCGCGCGCCATTCTCTGGTCGCCCGCGTCGTGGCCGTGCGCGCTTTTCGGACGCAAGCAGTTTAGGGGTACTAAAACGATCCCTCAGCCAGGCGTGGTCCGGGAATTGTATCCGTGGGACCGCAATGTGCGTTCGAAATGTCGATGTTCATGTGTCCCTGCAGTTCACAAGTTGACGCGCAATTAGCTGCGTTCTTCATCGACCCACGAGCCAAGTGATCCACCGTTCAGGGTAATCGTTCGAAATTTTTGCGTTCGCGAAGAAAACGCGCTCTCGTTCAACCATCGTGGTCTCTTCTCTCGGACGAGAGAGAGAGAATAATCGTGGTGGCCTCTTCGATCAGCCTGTCCGCGCGCGTCCTCGGACGCGCGCGGACCGCCGCCTCCCGCCAGGGAAGGCTACGGCACAAAGATAGAGTTGTGTGTTTCTCGTTCGGAGCGTCTCTCCCGCAACGGGAGAGCCGGGGCGGAAGCTCTTTGAAGAAACCGTCGGACCGACACAGTTGACAGATTGGTCGAAATATCATCGATCCCTTCTCTGTGTTATATATATATTATAATAATATATGGGGGTCCTCTCGCTCGGCACTCGCGGTTGCACACCGTGTGTTCTCGGCACGCTGACCGCTGCCCCGCGACAACGGGGAGGGCGCGCGTCGACGAACGTCGTGGGTGCTGCACACACGCGTGCGCGGGCATAGGTTACCACCGGTTCGCGTTAACGCCGAATCGACGCTCTGTGTGTGTGTGGCCGGAGAATGGCACACACACGAGCGTGATCGCGAAGCGTCTCGCTCCGAATCGTCGTCGAACACCGCCGGGCGCGCTGCTCTGCTTGCCGACTACTTTCGGTCAGAGAGGCGCGACGGCGTCCGTCGTTATATCAAAACACAACAACAAATTCCGTCAAATCCGTTATTTTCTTTTTCTCTAAAGCGCTTTTCAGCGCGTCCATTCAGTCGCCGACTGCTGCGAGCGCGCGTCTCTCCCATAAGAGAGGACTCTCGACGCAGAGCAGGACCTCCGGAACGTTAATGATCCTTCCGCAGGTTCACCTACGGAAACCTTGTTACGACTTTTACTTCCTCTAAATGATCAAGTTTGGTCATCTTCCCGGCAACATCGGCAATGCCGAGACATTGCCGCGCACCAGTCC
Source organism: Nylanderia fulva (assembly GCF_048542155.1). Taxonomy (NCBI): domain Eukaryota; kingdom Metazoa; phylum Arthropoda; class Insecta; order Hymenoptera; family Formicidae; genus Nylanderia; species Nylanderia fulva. The sequence goes on from NW_028190447.1 coordinate 105,620, forward strand.
GAAGACCTCACTAAATCATTCAATCGGTAGTAGCGACGGGCGGTGTGTACAAAGGGCAGGGACGTAATCAACGCGAGCTTATGACTCGCGCTTACTGGGAATTCCTCGTTCATGGGGAACAATTGCAAGCCCCAATCCCTAGCACGAAGGAGGTTCAGCGGGTTACCCGGGCCTTTCGGCCAGGGAACACACGCTGATTCCTTCAGTGTAGCGCGCGTGCGGCCCAGAACATCTAATGGCATCACAGACCTGTTATTGCTCAATCTCGTGCGGCTAGAAGCCGCCTGTCCCTCTAAGAAGATTTGTTTGTACGTTGGTAGTAAAAACCCGCCAGCCGAAGCCGGGGGGCCTTCGCGATACCATAAGGTACGCCTATTTAGCAGGCTAGAGTCTCGTTCGTTATCGGAATTAACCAGACAAATCGCTCCACCAACTAAGAACGGCCATGCACCACCACCCACCGAATCAAGAAAAAGCTATCAATCTGTCAATCCTTCCGGTGTCTGGGCCTGGTGAGGTTTCCCGTGTTGAGTCAAATTAAGCCGCAGGCTCCACTCCTGGTGGTGCCCTTCCGTCAATTCCTTTAAGTTTCAGCTTTGCAACCATACTTCCCCCGGAACCCAAAAGCTTTGGTTTCCCGGAAGCTGCCCGCCGAGTCATCGGAGGAACTTCGGCGGATCGCTAGCTGGCATCGTTTATGGTTAGAACTAGGGCGGTATCTGATCGCCTTCGAACCTCTAACTTTCGTTCTTGATTAATGAATGAGGGAGAGAATGAGAGCGTTGCGGAAGTGAGTGAGATAGCGTGTATGAGAGTAATTGGTGCGAGACTCCGTAAATTCCTGTTTACGGAGACGAACAAAATTTCAAAGAGTGCGAGTGAAAAAATACTGGACATTGTGGGAGAATATGAGGAACAGATGATGAAAATGTTGTGCAAAAATGAGAGAATACAGGGGAAACTGGATGAGTGTGTTACGTCCAGCAATTCACCTTGCGGTAAATCACCTTATGCACAAGTCGGTCTTCTCTCGCGTCTACCTCGGTTAAACGTTCGAGAAGCTGCTCTCTACTTTTTTAGGGCAACCTGCTAGGGCCGGCTATACCCTGGGATGCGAGAGCTTGAGATTCGATTGAGACAGTCGGATGGAGAAGCGCTGATCCTTCAGTGTAGCGCGCGTGCGGCCCAGACATCTAAGGGCTCACAGACTGTTATTGCTCAATCTCGTGCGGCTAGAAGCCGCCTGTCCCTTAAGAAGATTTGTTTGTACGTTGGTAGTAAAAACCCGCCAGCCGAAGCCGGGGCCTTCGCGATACCATAAGGTACGCCTATTAGCAGGCTAGAGTCTCGTTCGTTATCGGAATTAACCAGACAAATCGCTCCACCAACTAAGAACGGCCATGCACCACCACCCACGAATCAAAAAGAGCTATCAATCTGTCAATCCTTCGGTGTCTGGGCCTGGTGAGGTTTCCCGTGTTGAGTCAATTAAGCGCAGGCTCCACTCCTGGTGGTGCCCTCCGTCATCCTTAATTAGTTTTAACAACTTCCCCCGGACCCCAAAACTTGGTTTCCCGGGAACTGCCCCCCATCTCGGGGGAATTTGGGGTCGCTAGTGGGTGTTTTTGGGTTTGAACTGGGGGTATTGATCGCCTTCGAACCTCAACTTTTTTTGATTAAGAATGAGGGAGAAG
>NW_028190448.1:0-92584 GCF_048542155.1 Nylanderia fulva
TCTCGCTCGGCAGCCGGATAGCGCAGTCGTTCAGTTTCCCGCAATCTTCCATATGCGCCTGCAATTTATCCACCGCTCCGAAATAATGTAGGCATCTGTAAAAATTAATAAATATTTAATGAAAATTTAATTAAAATATAATTTAAGTTTAATATATACTTACCGATCGCAGATATATTTTTTATGAGCTTTTTTGCTCAGTTGTGAGCTGACGAGGCGAGACAGATTTTTAATGCATGTGAAATGCCCGTGTTCGCCCTCCACGTACAGCAGATTAACGTGCCTGTCCTTCTTTTTTTCCGAAAGACGCAACGGGACGATGTTCTCGTTCTCGATGATGTACACATTCACGGAGATGTCGTTTGCAAGTTCAAACTTTTTAATTTGATTTATAGTTACTGGAAACTCAATGTTCTGAAGATTCAGCACTGTTGTGTAATGTGGATAAGAAGATTCTCGACCCGTGTTTCTTTCAGCAGGGTAAAGAGCGGCCACCACTGACTATGCGAAACACGCATTGTCCGCTGATTGCACATTAACCATCGCTCTCTTTGCCATAATTTTTTGCGGTAATTTGACATGACATCCCGCGCGCATTGGATTGTACTTATTTACATTCACTGTCAAATCTATTATCCGCGACAATGCCCAGCCGCTATCGCGTTCCTGGAACTCTTCTAGCGATGCTAGCGTGGGCTCGATTACGCGGCGCTCGTACCACTCGCGTACATCGGACGTGCGAAAGAGTTCAAAATTTCTCGTGTTAATACTTTTATTGGCGCGCTTGTCACCGGACACAAATTCACCGTTGAAAACAGTGTTCACTTTTACACTGATGTGTCTCTGCAGCACATTCTCCACGTTCTCGACTACAATGTCTGCGGCATTTCCCAAAAACTGACGCGGTTCGATGTGGTCTGCGTTAATTATCGCGCCGGTCAGTATACGGCTATCGAACGCCGTATCGATTTCGCGCCAAACGAGTTTTTGCGCGTTATTGCCGCCGCCACTGAATCCGCCGCCACTAGGCATGGATTCACCGACATACCGTCTCTGCAAGCGCACCTTTGCACCCTCGAGTCGCGCTATTCTCGCCACCAGAGATTGTCTATGTCCAATCGAGAGACGCGGACGCTTGGCACGGCTGCGTTCTTCCAGCTCTTCGATAAATTCTTCGCACTCTTGCAACCATCCGAAATATTCGCCCAAGTTAGCAACTTGGCGAGAACGCTCTAACAGGTTGCGCTCAACGTTCTTCATTTTTTGTAAAAAATTCACTTTTTCACACTTATTACAAAAAAAATTCTTTGCACACTAAACTTTTTTTCTTGCACCTCGAATGAAGCGTGCGCTCGCCAGTGGTACTATGGTCCGGCAGCTGCATCGGTCCTCATTATATATCCCGATCATCCCTTTGTTCGTGGGGATGATGATGCAATTGTTAATTCGCAAGAAATATTTGTGTGATATCTTCGGAGAAAATTTAGATATCGCTGATAATTCTTAGAAATACATAGATAAGGCCGCCCGTTACCTTTCATTTCACCCCGTCGGATCGACACGTCGGATCGGATTGACATGTCGCAACCTGTACGGATCAACCCGCTTGATTGTCGGCAAACCTTTTGTTCTTAGTAATTCGCAGAATTATCTTATCTTGTTTATGAAAACTTAGATATCCGATTGTCGGCGCTCGGCTTGGATTTTGCGGCAGCCATTCGCAGAATTTTTATCTTATCAAATTTAGATGAAGAAACGCAACCTTTTAGTAATAGATATCCGATTGTCGGCGCTCAGCCTGAAACGGCGGCAGCCATTCGCAGAATTTTTATCTTATCAAATTTAGATGAAGAAACGCAACCCTCTTAGTAATAGATATCCGATTGTCGGCGCTCAGCCTGAAACGGCGGCAGCCATTCGCAGAATTTTTATCTTATCAAATTTAGATGAAGAAACGCAACCCCCTTAGTAATAGATATCCGATTGTCGGCGCTCAGCCTGAAACGGCGGCAGCCATTCGCAGAATTTTTATCTTATCTGCAAACTTTGATACCTTACAAAGACGCCGCTTATCTTGGATTCGAAAACTTAGATACCGCTCAAAGACGCCGCTTATTTTTGATACCTTACAAAGACGCCGCTTATCTTATCTTGGATTTTCGGAGAAAATTTTATGAAAACTTAGATACCGCTCAAAGACGCCGCTTATCTTATCTTATCTTATGAACATATCAGGTAACATGATCCCCTTATCTTATTTTGTTTATAAATATATCAGGTAACATGATCCCCTTATCAGGTTATCTGATATGTTTATAAACAAAGATAAGCTTATCTACTGATAAGACCTCCTCCCCCCGCGTGACGTCACCCCCCTCGCCCCCGATTCCCCCCCGCCCCGCACCCCCCCTCATTGCCCCTGAGTTAGAGAACCGGCCTAGTATACCTACTGACTTTCGCTCTCTCGCCAGCTCTCTCTCTCTCTCTCTCTCTCTCTCTCTCGAGAAATAATGTTGCGTTTTCTTTTGCGTAAGGGGGATGCGACTTGTGCACCCGTTCCGCGTATTACCTTTATTTATATTTTTTGTTGTTTAGCGACTTTTGCGTTTTCGGCGAGCAATTTTACTTAGGGTTACGTGTCTCAACCGGAGAAGAAGAAAGAGAGAAAACGGAGAGGACAACTACGGATTGAGCAGAGGCCACCACGTCCGGATCACGTCCGGTAAATACCTTTTCACACACAGATTTTCGTAATTGCTCCTCAATTTAAGAACCAGGATACCGCCGTTAAATACTCCCTCTTCCACAGATTTTCCGGAAAAATACGGGGATGGCCTCTGTCGCGAGGCGCGAGAAAGCCCCGGAAACAAAAGTCGCGGGAGATGCACTACCTTGAGCTTTAACCTAGCCTGCTGTAAAAATTCGAGATCGATCAATCAATCTATCTGTCGGATTTTGGAGGAGCAGCAGAGACGGGACGTCCGGAGGTCTCTCCCCGACGAGAATTATAAAGAGGAACATCGGAATTAAAAGCGGGAGGACAGAGAAACGGCAAGGGAAATTATCATCGAGCGAACTCGCAAAACCCCGCGAGACGCCCGGCGGCCCTACCAGGATAAGAAGCTCCACGGGTGAAAAATGCCTAATTTATTATCGGCGTGATTCCGGCGGGCCCCTCGCTCATCACTGTCTGGCGAGACGTGGCTGAGCGCGGAGGTTCCCGATCACGGATGCCGAAGCAGTGACGAGTCCGCAGATACCGGTGAAACGAACAGACCTAATTGTAGAATCGCTAATTTTCGCGTAGATTGTTCGGAAGAGACACGTTCGCGGTCGGCTAATAATTATTAGAATTAGTCTTTTCAAAAGGTTAAGAGAAAATTTAAGAGTATTGCGCGTAGGATTTTGTCCCGGCGCCCGACTAACCGCGTGTTCTTTTCCGTGCGCACATTAAGAGAGGCTTTCTCTCTCCCGCGGATACGCCGACAGTTGCCGCAATTTTATTGTATCGATGTCTAGAAATAAAGTCTCGTACCCGTAGTTATTGTGCCGTCTCTCGTTTGTTAGAGTTTATAAATCTTAGTATGTAATCGTCCCTACAGTCGCGTATAAGATATATAGCGTATTCTTTTTTGCGCATGCAATTATTCGAGTATCCTTTCTATCTTTTGTGTAATTGTGCGGAGGACGTCCCGCGTAATAGATATCAGAAGTAAATCGCGCGGAATTTACTATAGTTTACGGGAGATTTCGTAGTGCCAAGGTTAGGAGAATCAATTACTTCGCACGAACCATATTAATCCTTGAGAGCCTTGTGCTACGCAGATGATGCAGTACTGATGGCCGAGAATGAGGACGACTTACAAAAACTACTCAACAAATTCAAAGCAACAGCAGAAAAGTTTAATATGCTCATATCCCGTAAAAAACCCCAGGCAATGGTGATCGCAAAAGAACCGATTAGATGCAAGCTAATGGTAAACGACCACATCGTCGAACAAGTAATGAGCTTTAATTATCTGAGAGTGGAAACATATAGTGACAGATACCTTCTGAACGAGGCAAGAACACAGACAAATAAGGCAGCCAGAATCGCAGGCTATCTCAGGGGCATAGTATGGAGGAACAAATATATGAGCACGAAGAGCAAGATCCGGATATACAAAACCTGCATTAAACTAGTACTCACCTATGCAGCAGAGACGAGAACTGAAACTTCGGGGACGAAAAGGATGATGAGGACAATGGAAATGAGGATACTGAGAACTATCAAGGGAGTTAGCCTCAGGAATAGAATAAGAAGTAACGATATACGGAGAGAGTTCGAATTATAAGACGTAGTGAGATGGACGAGAGCACGGCGTCGATTTTGGAGAGATCACGTTGATAGGATGAGCCCAGAACAACTACCAAACTGAGCAAAAACACGAAAACCAAATACCAGACGGGCCATAGGAAGACCACCTAAACGGTGGTACGAATGTTGGACCTCAGGATCACAGGAGGGAAATGCCAGTGGAACCGACAGGACTTAGTCCTACTACACGAAAAAGAAGAACCATATTAAGTCTCGTGCATTAACAAGTATTCGCCACGTATATGGGCAAATTTGCTCCCGGGTCCCGCGTGTAACCTGATATCTCCACGTCGGGTCGTCACAAAGTCGCAGAATCATAACACCGCGCCGCGCGTTAACCGTACTTTCGCCGTACAGTATCTTTACAAATGTAATATACGATTTCGATTTTTTTGTAGTTCGGCGTCATATAAAATTCTCCGCCCGCAATGAACGACAAGTACGCAGATCTCAATTTTTATCTTGTCTGACGGGATTTTGTTTTTTTGTATATACAAGATTACCCCAAACATTTATTTTTTTTTTTTCGTTATCCATTTGCTTCATTGATACAATATATTCTATTAATATTACATTTAGGTGATTCTAAATAGCCACTCTCGAACTTTGTTTTCTCTCCCGTCCAAACTCCCTTCTCTACCCCATGACGCTCTGAGCGAGTCGAGTATTGCCGTCGCGAAAATTTTCGGGACGTTTTAAGATTTTCGCAAGTTCTCTCCCTATTTGTGAATTTTCAGAGTGGCGCGAATCTTGCGCCATGCGCCCAGGCATACGAAAATTTATTGTGTCTCCGCGAATCTCCCGCTTTCCGCGTCGAAGGTGTGCCGTCGGCCAACCACATCGGCCCTACTTTTCGGATACTTATCCGACTGTACAAAAATATTTACGGTTACAATATAGCTCATTCATTCAAGTTTATTCCGGACTCCCCTAGAAGTTGCCGGGGCGTTTTCAAGGGACCGCCAAACCCCTTACATCCTCCTTTTCTCGTTACAATATGTTACATATGCGGTGCTTTTTTCTGATAGAAGCGTTCCCGAACCTTTATAATCTTTCTCTAACCACTCACAATTCCATATCAATTCCCTGTGGCGCTTTTTTTTGATAGGAGCGTTCCCAAACCTCTACAGTTCCTTTTATTCTATTCACACCTTTTTTCCCTTTTCCTCCTTTTTCCACCTTCTTACTTCTCGTCTCCAAATCCTCTCCTTCCCTTTTTCCACTTTCTTCTTCTCCTTCCAGCCGAACCTGCCTCCCTCTTTTTCCTCACTTCTCCATTTCCTCTTTCATCACCTTTTTCTTGGCAGGCATGTGGGGTGATTGGCTCAAATTGAATTCGAACCTGAGACCTTAAGTAGTCTTCCGACTTAACCCACTGGTCTACCATTTCACTCTTTACGGTTATAATATATATATTTTTTTACTTAATATAAGATATACTTATAATTTAAAAAGGGACAATAGGTAAGGACATTTTAATCTAAAATAAATAACACAGATTTTATATAAAATATTTTTTAATTTAAAAATATGTATAAATTTACATTTGTGCAATTGGCGCGCGAAAAGTCGCCCTTTCCACACATAATGGGATTTTAGAAAGAGCTCCCTTTCCACGTATCGGTCACACAAAATATCGTAGCCAACATGTGCGGGTCATAAATCGGCCGATCGTGCGGATTGTCACACTCGGCTTCGTCTCGTGCGCCAAACTTCCGTACTCTCGGCCGATTTACGATCCCCCGCACTTGTTAGCTAATATACTATTGTGTGTATGTGTGCGTATAAATTTAAAAAATATATAATATAAAAGATAAAATATAATATATGCAATATATAGAAATATATAAAATATAAAAATTAAAATATAAAATATAAGATATGCAATATACAGAAATATATAAAATATAAAATATAATAAATAGGTATATAAGGGGAGTTCTAACCCAGATCTTCTGAGGGGGGTGCGGGGCGAGGGGGACCTGCGGCGCGAGAAATGACGTCACGCGGGGAGGGGAATCCGCGAGTTCTAGGGTCCGCGAAAAAAAGGATCCGCGAGTTTAAGGTCTGCGGGAGGGAAAGAGGAGCGACAAGATGATGCTCCGCGAGAGAAAAATGATGACAATGCTAATCCTAAGATGCTTTAATATATGTATATATATATTTTTTTTACTTATATAAGATATACTTATAATTTAAAAGAGGTAAAAAGAGAGTTTAATCCTAAAATAATTACACAATATATATATATATATATAATATATAAATATTATCAGCGATATCTAAGTTTTCGAATCCAAGATAAGATAGCGCAAATATTTCTCGCGAATTAACAATTGCATCATACGTTGAAGAACAAAGGGATGATCGGGATATATAATGAGGACCGATGCCGATGCCGGGCCATAGTACGGTGACCACGAGAGCGCATGCTTTCCTCAAGGAAAAATAGCTGTGAGAAAAAAGTTTAGTGTGCAATTAAAATAGTTATTTCTGTGCAGTACAAGTGAATTTTTTACAAAAATGGAGAACGCAGAACATATTGAGCGCGGCCTGTTGGAGCGTTCCCGCCAAGTCGCCACCTTGGGCGAATATTTCGGATGGCTGCAAGATTGTAAAGAATTTATCACACAGCTGGAAGAACGCAACCGTGCCAAGCGTCCGCGTCTCTCGATTGGACATAGGCAATCTCTCGTGGCGAGAATAGCGCGACTCGAGGGTGCAAAGGTGCGCTTGCAGAGACAGTATGTCGGTGAATCCATGTTTAGTGGTGGATTTAGTGGCGGCGGCAATAACGCGCAAAGACTCGTTTGGCGCGAAATCGATACGGCGTTCGATAGCCGTATACTTACCAGTGCGATAATTAACGCAGACTACATCGAACCGCGTCAGTTTTTGGAAAATGCAGCAAACATTGTAGTCGAAAACGTGGAGAATGTGCTGCAGAGACACATCAGTGTAAAAGTGAACACTGTTTTTAACGGCGAATTTGTGTCCGGTGACAAGCGTGTCAATAAAAGTATCAACACGAGAAACTTTGAACTCTTTCGCACGTCCGATGTACGCGAGTGGTACGAGCGCCGCGTAATCGAGCCCACGCTAGCATCGCTAGAAGAGTTCCAGGAACGCGATAGCGGCTGGGCATTATCGCGGATAATAGATTTGACTGTGAATATCAACAAGTATTATATAATCCAATGCGCGCTGGATGCCATGTCAAATTACCGCAAAAAATTATGGTAAAAAGAGCGGTTGTTAATGTGCGATCAGCGGACAATGCGTGTTTCGCATCGTCAGTGATAGTCGCTCTGTACCCCGCTGAAAGACATATGGAACGAGAATTCTCCTATCCGCATTACACCACAGTGCTAAATCTCCAAAACATTGAGTTTCCAGTGACTGTGAATCAAATTAAAAAATTCGAACTGGCAAACGACATCTCCGTAAACGTGTACATTATCGAGAACGAGAACATCGTCCCGCTACGTCTTTCGGAAAAAAAGAAAGACAGACACGTCAATCTGCTATACGTGGAAGATGAAAACAGCGTCGGGCATTTTGTTTTGATAAAAAATCTGTCTCGCCTCATGAGCTCACAACTGAGCAAAAAAAATGGTCAAAAATATATATGCGATCGGTAAGTATATATATATTTATTACACGTAAATTATATTTAAAATTTTAAATAAATTTTTTTATTTTTTTACAGATGCCTACATTATTTCTATTCTGAGGATAAATTGCAGACGCATACGGAAGATTGCGGAAAACTAAACGACTGCGCTATTCGGTTGCCGAGCGACAAGGACAAGTGGCTCAGCTTCGACAACTACACGAGGAAGGAGCGGCTGCCGTTTGTGGTGTACGCCGACCTCGAGTGTGTTTTGACAAAGACCGAAGATGTCAAAAATTATCAACACCATCAAGTATTCAGCATCGCGTATTACGTACAGTGTTCGTATGACAGTTCGTTGTCCACATACAATTTCCGCCGTAGTGTCGATTGCGTCGCGTGGTTCGCCAAACAGCTTAAAAATTTAGCAATCTGCGTAAAAAATATTTTAACGACCAATGTCCCCATGATAAATTTAACGCCTGACGAGTGGGCAAAATTTCGCAGCGCAACACATTGTCATATATGCGAAAAACCGTTTGACGAAGACGATACACGCGTTCGCGATCATTGCCATCTCACCGGGCGGTACAGAGGCCCCGCGCACTCAAATTGTAACTTAAATTACAAAGAATTATTTTGTATCCCTATAGTCTTTCACAATCTGTCCGGCTACGACGCGCATTTCATTATCAAGGACATAGCCACAGCGTTCAAAGGAGAAATCGAATTACTGCCGATAACGAAGGAAAAATACATATCATTCTCGAAAACTGTTAGATTGACACAAGATAATAATTCGAAAAATTATATTAAATTACGCTTTATCGATTCGTACAAGTTTCTCAGCGCTAGTCTCGACAAATTAGCGTCATTTTTGGATAAAGATAAACTAAAAATTTTACATTCGAAATATCAAAATTTAACTAGTGAAAAATTCAATTTATTGACACGAAAGAGTGTCTTTCCATACGAATACATTGACTGCGTGGACAGATTACAAGACACACGTTTACCGCCGCGCGACTCATTTTACAGTTCCCTGACCGGCGACACAGTATCCGAGAGTGATTACGCGCACGCCGAGACCGTCTGGAGCCGATTTTCCCTTCGAACGCTAGGCGAATATAGCGATTTATATTTAAAAATTGATGTCTTGTTATTGGCAGACATATTTGAAAATTTTCGCGATAGTTGTATAAAAAGTTATGGACTCGATCCCGCGTATTATTATACTCTCCCCGGATATACATGGGACGCCATGTTAAAACATACAGATATAAAATTTGAATTATTAACAGACATTGACATGGTTATGTTTGTCGAACGGGGTATACGCGGCGGCCTTAGTCAATGTTCAAGTCGATACGCACAGGCTAATAACAAGTACATGCAATCGTACGACCCATCGCAACCCTCATCGTACCTCATGTATTTTGATGTAAATAATTTGTACGGATGGGCAATGTGTCAACCATTGCCGTATGCCGATTTTCGATGGGTCGACGATATATCGAATTTTGACGTTTCATCTATCGCGTTCGATTCGCCTATAGGCTATGTTCTCAAAGTAGATTTAGAGTATCCGCGGCATCTTCATGACGCGCACATTGACCTACCGTTTTGCCCGACGCGCGATAAGCCACCCGGCAAGCGGGAGTATAAACTCCTCGCAACGCTTTGCGATAAGAAGCGCTACGTAATACACTATCGTAATCTACAGCAGTGCACGCGCCACAAGCTACGCATAACAAAAATATACCGCATACTACAATTCACACAGTCAGCGTGGCTGCAAAAATACATCGAACTCAACACACAGTTTAGAACACGAGCGAAAAACGATTTTGAAAAAAATTTATATAAATTGATGAATAATGCGGTATTCGGCAAGACGATGAAAAATGTGCGCAATCATATGGATGTCAAATTATTAACAAAATGGGACGGACGGTACGGTGCGGAAGCAATGATCGCAAAACTAAATTTTCATAGTACAAGCATATTTTCGGAAAAATTAGTTGCCATAGAATTACGCAAACTCGAAGTAAAATTCTACAAACCAATCTACGTCGGCATGTGCATACTCAACATATCTAAAGTATGTCTTTATGAATTTCACCACGAATACATGTCACCGCTCTATCGTGACAATTGTAGAGTAATGTACACCGACACGGATAGTTTAATATATCAAATTAAATGTCAGGATGTCTATGAAAATTTGAAACGCGATATTGCTCGATTCGATACCAGCGATTACGCCGCGAATAATGTGTAAGGTATACCGCTCGCGAATAAAAAGGTGCCGTGTCTGATAAAAGATGAGAATAACGGCGCGATAAATGACCGAATTCGTCGGGCTTAGAGCAAAAATGGATGCTTTGCGGGTGGACGGTAAAAACGACACTAAAAAGGCAAAAGGTGTCAAAAGTAACGTCGTAGCGCGTAGTATAACATTCGACGATTATACGCGTTGTCTTAATGACGAAATTGAAATGACGCGTCAGCAGTCATGCATAAGATCGAAATTGCATAAAGTGTATACCATCAGCGAGACAAAAATTGCTCTAAGTCCCTACGACGACAAACGGTATGTCGTACCTGAGTCGACCGACACCTTGCCGTGGGGACATTATAGAATACCGTTGTAAATTATATTTATTATACTTATTATATTTATTATATTTATTATATTTATTATACTTATTATATTTATTATATTTATTATATTTATTATACTTATTATATTTATTATATTTATTATATTTATTATATGTATTATATTGTGAGGATTGTTGTGTGCCTCGGGAGAGACACTTAAGGGTCGCGCCAAATTGGGATGGGAATCCGGGGCGTCAGGACTTGTCGGGTGTTTGTAGAGAAATGCACTACACTTTTTGTATTAAAATTCTTTATTCAACTTCAACCACTTGGTCTTTATTTTATTTCACTATCAATACACTGAAGCTTTACGAGTGTGCGGCACTAACTTTATATTACTCCGCGTATCGCGCACAACTGCGAGTCGATGCTAAGTGCGCGCGCGGTTAGCGAGATCGTGGTTAGAGCGATTATTTGTGTCTGCGACTGAGCGAGTTGTCGCGTCTCTACTCTCTTTTTATATCGTTGTTTTTTGGAGTTTTTCCCGATCGGAAGGGGTGCCTGGCAACAGGTTTCCCCGGTCGAGAATCTAGGTGCAAGCAAAGCAGATTCAAAGTCCTTCTGCTTTGCTTGCACGTTGACCAATTTCTGTTCCGCGTATATCTCGCATTGTATGCGTTTTTAACGCGGTCATTATCTGTCGTAATTCTGATTTCGCGTATACCTCGCATCGTATGCGCTTTTTAACGCGGTCATTATCTGTCGTAATTCTGATTCCGCGTATACCTCGCATCGTATGCGTTTTTTAACGCGGTCAGTGTCTGTCGTAATTGCGGATGCAATACGAGTACCCATTTCTTAATATTAGTTAACTTTTAATAGTTATATCTATTGTATATCTTTGAGGGATATAACATCCCTCCCCCGTTAAAGAAGAAAAACGAAGGCATGAAGTTTTTCGCTTACTACTAAAACTTACAAATGTTTATCCCGTTCACAATATAATTATAATCGTTTCCTATTTCCTAAAAACGCGTACTATTACTCCTTTTTAATATAGATCTAGGTACATCCCAGTCATCGTCGAGTATCGTCACTCTTAGTCTTCTTTTAATGTCTTTTCTATTTTTTACTTTCCAAATTATAATGACAATGATAAATATTATAATTATAATATGATTATTACTAACCCGCTCGAGGTCATGGGATAAATAAATTGTTTTCTTGTATAAAACTTTTGTTCATTATCCTGTAAATCATTGTCTATGTTGTTTATTTTCGTTCGTAATTCTATTAGTTCTGCGTTGTTTTGTGTTAGATTATTTAATGTGTCGAGTATTCTCATGTCCTCGTCTTGTGACGGTGCAATATTAAAATTCGGTAAATATGTATCTATGTTCGTTACGTAAGTCGTCTCTTTTGTCTCCAATGTCATATCCTCCGTTTTAATTTGACAGTTTCCTCGTGAGGTTAGTCGGCCGGTATTTTTTATTACTAAATTTTTTTCTGTGTATCCGTCACATTTTATATTTATTTTTTCTTCCTTAGCTGTTGAGTACAACCATGTGTGTGTTTGATGTAACGGGATCCATACTGTCGTTTTCGTTACCCGATAGCGTACCTTACATTCATGCTTATCTTGCATTCGTTGCGTATACATTTGTAATTCGCACGGTATATTCGTGTTTACGCGATAAGTCGGCATGCTATGTTCGCATATATAATTAGAGTTTATTTTACTACATTTTTGTAAATCCTCATTTGTTATAATTAAATATGTTAATCTAAGGTTATCTATGGCAAACATATTGTTTTCTACTTGTATACCTTTAAATGTTTTATTGTATGCTGCCACGGGGAATTCAATTGCCTTTATTATGTTATATTTAGGCTGTGATATTATCGGGAACCGCAGTATTGTATATAAATTATATTCTTTGCTTACGTATGCACTTACGCTTGCATGTTTCTTTATTTCATGCCAGTTTACTGCGTGTGTTCTAAACGGAAAATAATATCCCTGTTCTAACTGTGTTGCGGCTTCCTTTAAGTGTGCGACAATGTTATCAAATGGTACTAATTTCGGATGTATATTTCCTTCCTCGATTTGCGCTAAGTATTCTATAATATTTTCCGCGTCCCTAATGGCGTTTGTTAATGCTGCCATAATTATTTCATATTGTCCCTGAATCTTTTCTAACGTAATATATTGCGCTACATTTTCCTGTAAGAGTTTTTCACTCTGTTTTATTGTATTCTCTAACTTACTTATATGTGTTACCGTATTGTTGATTATTGTTAGTTGATGCCTAACTGTGTGTTGTAACGTGCTCTGTCGGTTATTTATTAATTCTAGTTGTTCATTTATGCGTTTTTCGTCATCGGCGTCCATGGTACCGAACAATGTCTTTGCCACTGTTCCTATCCCGTCAAATATTCCCCTACGTTTGTCTGTATGTCTGTCGTAGAGTGTATTTATTTGTATTATCGTTTTTTCCAAATAGTTTAGTGTTTGTTTTGTAATACTAACTAAATTAAGGCATGTGTCTTGTTGCGTTAACACATTGCACGCTTTTTCCGTACGCTCTATATAATTTCGTATGTAACCTTGTTTCGCAGTTAATGTTGCTAGGTCCAGTTTTATTACTAGTTTCCACGTGCTTTTGGAACAATGTAGATGGCCTATTTTTTCAAAATGTATCCCTGGTTCGATGGTGAATTCCTCGAGTTCGTATGGCTCTTGGCTTGACCGTCTTAATGTCGCTGCGTTGGCATTGAATATGATCATCCTGTAATATATATATAATTCCCCTTACTATTTTATACTTTTGTATGCAATTTTTTATCAAGAAAGCGGAGCATTCGTTTTTTATATCTTCTGTCGTTTCTTCAGTCTTAGGACAACTTTTGTTACGTGCGGCACGACATATTAACATGTATTTTCGTTTTAATTGTATTAGATGCAATGCTTATTCGCATTTGGACGATTTGTTGTGTCCCTACTGTCGCGCCCGCGCCCCTGTTGTGGGGCCCGAAATAACGGGGGACGAGTATTCCCGGGCGTACGATGTGGTGCTCCGGTGGGCGAATGTGTCCCGGAGGGCGGGTGAGCCGCATTCTTTGCACGTCACCCTTGATACGCGCACCGATACGCGAGTAGTGCGTGAAGTGGTGGTTTTGGTGGGGACGACCAGCCTTGACCGATTCGCGATACCGGAATAGGTAAGTCTTAATTTTCGATAAATAATTTTAGTCTGTTTGTGTGTATGCGTATTGCTCTTCTTCCTTTCTTTATTGTGTAGTTGACGTCGGAGTTCTTTTCGATTATTGTATACGGTCCTGCCCATAAGGCGTCAAGTTTCTTTGATCGTCCGCGTCGTAGCGTATCGTCATATATAAGTACTTTATCACCGACTTTAAATTTTATTTCTTTCGCGTCTTTATCATAATATTTTTTCGATTTGATTTTCTCTTCGTTTACGCGATCCTTCGCAATTTGTTGTGTGGCCCTTAATCTTTCCCTAAGCTCTTGAGCGTAATCGTCGTAGCTGTATGTGGCCCTCGGTGGTTTTGTTAATGCCGTCGGTAGGTTGGCCTGATGTCCGTAAATTAATTCAAACGGCGTGTACCCCGTTGCACTGTGCGGGGTCGTATTGTAAGTAAACATTGCATAAGGTGTCCATTCGTCCCAGTCTGTTTGATCAGCGTCAACATAATGGCGAAGATACTCTGCTAATGTCCTATGTGATCGTTCGAGTGCCCCATTTGTTTCCGGGTGATACGCGGTTGTTTGTAATTTTTTGATTTTTAACAGTTTACATGTGTCCTTAAATATTTCACTTAAAAAGTTTGTCCCTTGATCTGTCAAAATTTTCTCCGGTATCCCGTGTTCTAGGATTATTTTTGTTACGAACTCCTTTGCGATTGTGCCAGCTTCCTGGTTCGGTATTGGAATCGCCTTACTAAATTTTGTTAGGGTGTCTTGGAATGTTAATAAATATTTACTCCCATTCGTAGTTATTGTTAGCGGCCCTACAATGTCCAACGCACATTTTTCAAATGGCTTATCAGGCATATCTGTAATTATTAATGGTGCTTTATTTTTCCGCGACAATTTATTTTTTTGACATGACTCGCATTTGGCGATGTATTTCTCGACGTCTTTTGTTAAACCCGGCCAATCATGATCTAAACGAATTCTCTTAATTGTTCTTTCTATTCCCTGATGTCCTCCAATGGGCGCATCGTGATATTCATATAGTATCTGTTGTTTTTCCTCTTCGGTGTACGTCCTTTCATTCTTAGCATCGTTTACCTCTTCTTTTTCTATCTTGCATATACCTTCCGTCCTTTCGCTTGAGTCAGCGTTTCGGATTACGTTCCGACTTAATGCATCAGCGTTTGCGTTCGCTCGTCCGGCCTTATGTATGATTTCGTAATCGTATTCTTCTAATTTTAATCTCCAGCGAATTAACCTTGAGCCGGGGTCATTCACGTTAAATAGCCATACCAATGGTTTATGATCCGTAATGATTTTGAATTTGGTCCCGTACACGTATGGTCTAAAATGTTTTACGGCCCATACAATTGCTAATAATTCTTTTTCCGTTGTGCTGTAATTCTGCTCCGCGCGAGATAGCACTCTGCTTGCGTAAGCAACAGGGCGGTCATTGCCTATGGGCCCCTGTGAGAGCACGGCTCCGATTGCATAATCGGACGCGTCTGTAGTTACATTAAATTCCTTATTAAAATCTGGATATTGTAATATCGGTGCCGTTATTAACTTATCTTTTAAAATATCGAACGCAATTTGTTGCTCGCTGTTCCATCCGAAGGTTTCGCCCTTTTTTGTCAATCTAGTCAGGGGTTTTGCAATCTTTGAGAAATCCTGAATGAACTTCCTATAATAACCGGCGAGTCCTATAAATGCCTGTACATCTTTAACTTTTTTCGGCGTCGGAAAATTTTTTACCGCCTCTAATTTTGATGGGTCCGGTAATATACCGTTTTCCGAGATTATGTGTCCTAAGTATATAACTTCTTTTCGTAAAAATTCACATTTATCTGGCTGCAATTTTATGTTGTGCGTCCGTAATCTCTGTAGCACTTCCCTGAGCCTTTTATTATGATCCTCTAAACTTGACCCATATATGACAATGTCGTCGAGATATACGAGACATTTGAGCCCTTGAATTCCAGTCAGTACTGAATTCATTAGTCGTTGGAAGGTCGCGGGTGCATTCTTTAGTCCAAATGGCATTCTGTTGAACTCATAATGTCCAAAAGGAGTTGAGAAAGCCGTTTTCTTTTTATCGTATTCAGCCATCGGTATCTGGTGATAACCTGATGCTAAATCGAGCGTTGTAAAGTATTTAGCGTTTCCCAGCTGGTCCAAAATGTCTGTGATGTTTGGTAGCGGAAACTAGTCGCCTACTGTAAGGTCATTCACCTTTCTAAAATCTACAACTACCCTTAGTCTTGGGTTTCCGGATGCGTCAGCTTTTTTCGGCACTACTAACAGTGGAGCGTTCCATTGGCTAACGCTTGACCTGATAATGCCAGCATCTAGCATCTCTTTAACTTGTTTATTTACCTCCGCCTTATGCTTCTCCGGCAGGCGGTACGGTCGTACGTTGACCGGTGCTGAATCGGCGCGCGTGGTTATTTCATGTTCCACGGTCGCGGTGCAGCTCAGTGGTTCTCCATTCAAGAGAAATAAATCGCAATAGTCTTCGCATATCCTGTGTATAGCCTGTCGTTCTTCTACGTTTAGATGGTCCGTCCGTAATGAATGTCATACTTCCCGATTTCTTTTGCTCGAATACTTCGGAATTTCTTTTCGTATGAGGGTTATTTCATGCTTCATTTCCCCCTCTATTTTGTCTATAGTTATTAGCGGCGTTCTTAACTCGACAACTTTGTCGGTTGTATTTATGACACTGACTGGACACACGTAGTCCTCTGGCTGCACGAGGCATCGTCCTATATACACACCGGGTGCAGTTTGTTCGGCTCTTACGATTCCTGCGCTATTTTTATTTGTGGCGGCTCGGATAATTGTTTCGCTGCGCGGCTGTAACCGGATTCTTTCGTATGGTTGCAAATTTAACACGGCATCTCCTATGGTGAGTTCCCGTTTTTTGAAATTACAGTTAACTCCCTGTTTCCGCAAAAAATCTATCCCGAGAATTCCTTCGTATTCCATGGGAAAATCGTCTTTGACGACGTATGTGGTGTGTTTTATTTTCCGACCTCCTATGTCAATTGTCGCCGGCGTCTTTCCTATTGTTCGCGCTTTGTGTCCCGTAATGCCAATGAGCGTTATTTTTCCTTTATAAATTAATGCGTCATCTTTTAGATGTTTCAGTTTTATTAACGAAATAGTTGCCCCTTGAATCGAATAGCATTTTAACTGCGCCATTCTTAGCTTCACGCATCGGTAGTGTAATTAAATCTAAACCCGCGCTCTCTTGTAGTGTGGGTCGTAGGTGTGATACGCGATACTCGACGGCGCGTGCCGGGGTCTCTCCCTCCGAGTCTCCCTCGTTGCTGTCGCGTTCGTAACTGCTACTGCTTTGCTCGGAATCCGTATCACCCTTTCTCGTTTTCGGCTTCTTTCGGCTCTTGGTTAGATTAACATTACGCTTTTTTTTTCCTCATTCGTTCTGTCGCGATTTGATGTCGTTTTTGGCCGTCCGTTTATCGTCCAGCATTCTTCACGGCTGTGTCCACGTTTTTTGCAGTGGTTGCAAAACTTTTCTGCTGTGATTACGCGATCTGACTTCTCGGGTTTCGGAAGCGCGTATTTACTGTTACGGCATTCTCGCTTGTAGTGCCCCGATTTTCCGCATTTATAACATTGTACGGCATTTTTTGTTGATCGCGACGGCGCTCCCTCGTAACGGTTTCGATTTGTGTAATTACTAGATCGCGTTGTAGTTGTGCCCTTTACTTTTTCTTCGGCGGTTGCGGCCGTTATTGCCTCTTGCAGTGTTTGGTAATTTCGAGAACGAATAAGAAGTTGTATCTCGTCACGTAGTCCTATTTGGAAATTTTGCAAGGCTTGTTTTTGTATAGTACTTAGTATGATCCGCTTTGCAATGGGGGAGTGATCTTCTCCCTCCGTCATGGATTCATATAACTCTATAGCTAAGGTATCGAAAGCTTGCGCGCCTTCATTTGCCTTTTGTTTTAAGGAATTGAACTCTATCTGCAAATACGTAGTACTCCGCCTACTCTGGTATGTACATTCCAATTGTCGCTTGAGTTCGTCGTATGTCTGTATGTCTCGCGTTTGAAAATCTAACATTGCTTTGCCTTTGAGTTTCGTGCATAGGATAGCTCCCACCAATCCTCTTTCGTTGGCAGGGTGTATGTTTGTCATGGCGTACGTGCATGTGCTTAGGAATTCCTGTAATTTATGTTGGGCCGTCCCGTCAAATTCCGGAATCATTTGCCGTGCTTCTTTTAACGATAAAAAAGGCTCCTGCAGGGCCTTGTCGATGTCTAGCGTTACTCTCTGTTCGTCCGTACACAACGTTATATTTTTTGTCGTCATTGTCGGGGTCTCGCGTTTCTCTCTCGCGGGTGTGTGTGTCCCGGCGGATTCGACCTCGTTCGTCCGCGTATGTGCTAATATCACGAATTTGTTCGCGTAATATGTCTATTTCCGTGAGCATTTCCCTACGTAGTTCTCGCATGCCTCTCATTATCTCACGTAGCATAGGGTTATCTATTCCGGCCTCCCTATAATTAGGAGTTTCGCGCACCTCGATTTCGTCAATGCGTCTATCTATGTATCGTCTGGTATCGCGGGGGTTAGTTGTTCCTATTTCGCTATTAGGGGGTGGTGCATGTACGTCGGCTTCCACCAGTCGAGTGTTGTCGCGAGCTATTGTACCGTGTAGACGGTCAATCTCGCGGTCGATGGCACCCTCGGACACATCCATGCCACCGTTAGGCGGTGTTCGCAGCATGTCCTGATACTCACTCGGATCGAAAATACTACTATCGTATGATGTAAGCAAAGATTCCCCGTGTTATGACCCGTTGCTAGGAGTTCGTCTCACGCGTTCGTTACTTTCTTTTCTTAAATTTTTACCGGTGTTGGTTTCCCCTTCTTCAAATAAACTTTCGTCAAAAATGTTAAACGGAAATTCGCGTTCGGCTTTCCCGTGAGTATATGATTCGGAGTCGCTCTCTCCTGAATAATATGCTTCTAATTTTATCCGCACTTTTCCGAGGTTTTCTAAGGTTATCGGTAGTGCTTTGATTGATCGTGCGGCTGAGTCGCTATGTAACCACGAATTATTCGCTATTGTTTGTCGGGGTGTTTCGCTTTCCTCCGACATTCATGCAGTATGTATAAAAGTTTGGTTCGGACTTACATTAATGTTACTATCGCTCGCTTGCTGACGCTGCAGATCATCGCTCGGCAGTGTTGATACGGCTGGCGGTCCGGTGTCGTAAGGTGATCCTGCGGGTCGCTGTACGGTGCGATGCGTTGTCCGTGTTGTCGTAGGTCGCGTCCTTAGGTGATGGCCTACTTCCCGACGGCTGATGCGTTGTCCGTGTGTGTGTGTCTTCTTGTACGTACGGCACGCTGCTGCTTATACGTCGGCTTCTGTTTTGTTCGTTTCCCGTCGATTATTATGTTCGACGTGCCTGATTATTAATACTGCTGTATTTTTCAGGTCTTCCTCCGAGTAGTTCCTGACGGTCCTTAGGCGCAATCCCACCGCTGCCACCAAATTGTTGTGTGCCTCGGGAGAGACACTTAAGGGTCGCGCCAAATTGGGATGGGAATCCGGGGCGTCAGGACTTGTCGGGTGTTTGTAGAGAAATGCACTACACTTTTTGTATTAAAATTCTTTATTCAACTTCAACCACTTGGTCTTTATTTTATTTCACTATCAATACACTGAAGCTTTACGAGTGTGCGGCACTGACTTTATATTACTCCGCGTATCGCGCACAACTGCGAGTCGATGCTAAGTGCGCGCGCGGTTAGCGAGATCGTGGTTAGAGCGATTATTTGTGTCTGCGACTGAGCGAGTTGTCGCGTCTCTACTCTCTTTTTATATCGTTGTTTTTTGGAGTTTTTCCCGATCGGAAGGGGTGCCTGGCAACAGGTTTCCCCGGTCGAGAATCTAGGTGCAAGCGAAGCAGATTCAAAGTCCTTCTGCTTTGCTTGCACGTTGACCAATTTCTGTTCCGCGTATATCTCGCATTGTATGCGTTTTTAACGCGGTCATTATCTGTCGTAATTCTGATTTCGCGTATACCTCGCATCGTATGCGCTTTTTAACGCGGTCATTATCTGTCGTAATTCTGATTCCGCGTATACCTCGCATCGTATGCGTTTTTTAACGCGGTCAGTGTCTGTCGTAATTGCGGATGCAATACGAGTACCCATTTCTTAATATTAGTTAACTTTTAATAGTTATATCTATTGTATATCTTTGGGGGATATAACAGGATGTATTAATGAGAATTATATATTTTTTGTTATATATATATATATATATATATATATATTTGTTATATATTTTGTATATATGGTATACAATATATAGTATGTTATACAATGATTGAATAAAATACAATAAATAACATTGTTTTTATGTATCCAAGAGTTGTGCGAACTGTCGAATCCCAGCCATTTCACGTAAACCTTGTCACCCCTCCTGCGCAGTATTTTCTCCACGAGGTACACATCCGGACAATTTGCGCGATGCAGCTCGTGCTCGTAAAACGCTCCAGCGATAGATGTCTTGCGATAATCCTCGAGTAGATATGTTACGGGATTAGTATGCTGCACTTTAACAATCTTAAACACCTCGGTTGTCCAATTTGGTGTGTATCCCTTCTCAAAAAGTTGTTTGTACTTGCTGACGCGTATCTGATCACCTACTTTGAACTTTGCCGGGCCCGCGATTTTTACACGATTGTACACGGTAGCCAAGAGTCTTTCGGCGATCGCGGGGGTAACGTCGGCGGGTCGCATACCAATCGTTCGATGCTTGCGTCCGTTGTAATCTGATACGAGGCGTGGCAGCATGTCGAACCATTTGTAAGTACCATTCAGCGTAAACATCTTCCACATATTGTTTTTTAGCGTGCGATTGAATCGCTCGACGACCGACGCCTTTAATACCGAATATGTCGAATAGTGATTAATGTCATGTTTTCGCATAAGTCGTTGCACATCGGCGTTGTAAAATTCCTTCCCGTTATCGGTTTGCATGTTTTTCGGACATCTCTTGCTGTCTCGAATTATCTCAGCGATTGCGTCAGCTGTCTCGCTTCCTCCTTTACTCTTGAGTGGTACAGCCCACGCATACTTGCTCAAAACATCGATGACGGTGAGTATGTAGTGGTAACCTCTGTTGAAACGGGAGTACGGACGCATCTCAACAATGTCGGCTTGCCACAGATCATCGTATCCTCGCACTATGACATGTCTTCGAGGGAAATTTTTTCTCGCTGACGCGTGCAACTCGTTTACCAACTGCCGTCTCTCCAAACTATGTTGGTCGTTGTTATTTTCACTATTCATTCTCGTTTATTCACGTCCGTGCCACGTTGTTTCGAGGTTCGTTCACATTTGTGCCACGTTGTTTCGAGGTTCGTTTACGTTCGTGCCACGTTGTTTTGGGGTTCTTTCACGTTCGTGCCACGTTATTTCGGGTTCTTTCACGTTCGTGCCACGTTGTTTCGGGGTTTTTTCACGTTCGTGCCACGTTGTTTCGAAATTGTTTCGGGGTTCTTTCGGGGTTCGTTCACATTCGTACCACGTTGTTTCGAGGTTGTTTCGGGGTTTGTCCACGTTCGTGCCACGTTGTTTCGAGGTTGTTTCGGGGTTGTTTCGGGGTTCGTTCACGTTCGTGCCACGTTGTTTCGGGGTTCGTTCACGTTCGTGCCACGTTGTTTCGGGGTTCGTTCACGTTTGTGCCACGTTGTTTCGAGGTTGTTTTGGGGTTGTTTTGGGGTTCGTTCACGTTCGTGCCACGTTGTTTCGAGGTTGTTTCGGGGTTGTTTCGGGGTTCGTTCACGTTGTTCACTCTCGTCCTTGGCCCATTCGAAAATCGTCTTTGACTCGTTTGCAGCCTTTTTCACAGTCGCTTCTGACCCGTTCGTAGCCGCTTTTGACTCGATCGTAACCGTCCCTGACCTGTTCGCAACCCTTACTGAGTTGTTGATAGCCTTGTATGTAACCTTTAAGGACTTGTTCGTAGCCTCGTTCGCAGCCCTGCTTGACATGTTCGTAACCTCGATTGTAGCGGTTGCGTTCACCACCGTTTCCAGGTCGTTCACTGCTGCTTCCGGGTCGGTCACTGATGCCACTCATTGTTGTTTGGTAACACGCTGATCGTAGCTGTTCGTTTGCAACCACTTCTTCTAGACGTTTCACAACTGTTTGATAGACGTTTCTGAGCTAACCGCTCATTAGATGTCTGTGTTTGAGGTAGTGTTTGGTGCACGCAAAAGTTTTTTTATCGCAGTCTCCAACGCTCGTACATCCTTCTCTAACGCAGTCAGCTTCTCATCTAACTCTTTCTGTTGGACCATCAATGTTTTAAAGCACTCTTCCAAGTACAATTTGTTGACGGCATCGGTATCCGCCTCAGGTTGCGCTACACGGCGAATCTTGCGCGATCTCGCGTCATAATCTGTAGCGACGCGACATAGAGCGTTTTTATGCACACATCTTCTCATCAATGTGTGCCAATGATCGCCGGTTGTATCAATTCTCCTCTCGAATAATCCAAATTTATTGATAGACATTTTTTTGCAATGCTTTGTAAAGTGTCACGCGATGAACTGAATAGATTGTCGGGACCTCTGTTTAATTTATAATAATGCCCGCTTCTCGCAGTTCCTCGATGATCGACAGGATCTCGTTGTCATGCGCGTTGTTGCCAGCTTGGCGCGAAGCGTCGAGCAATCGTAGGCGATCCACTAGCTCGTTGGGGTCATCCCAGTGCACGTAATCAATCTTATTGCCGGTTAGCGTCATAGCGCAAGGCATTCCCATGCCAGATTTTGGGCTCTCCACCCGCGTCAACGGTGCAATTATATATTTGTACTTGTCCCCCTTGCTACCCTTCACACGACCTTGCGCATCAAAATTGCGTTTATGCACGTTTGTCGTCAATAATATGTGCTTGTATTTTTGCAAATCGTCATCCCGGTAATCAGGTCCTTTCTTGAAGATCAACTCGTACAATCCGGGCGTTCCAATGTACCGCGTGTCGCCTATGATTATATTCTCATCTTTGTCAATATCGAATCGCTTGCTGCCGAGCCGCATTTCATTCCCGCCGAAGTAGACTCCGTATACATTATCAATTTCTTTCTTCTCATCAGCACCGAGGAGAGCGTCCATATACTCTTGTCCTAATGGCCCCCAATCCTTTCGCATCATTTGTCGACCTTCCGGCAATCTTAACCAGTGTCGAAGGGATATTTCGGGCGGATTACGCGTGGTTCCGAAAACATTTTCGTCTACGTGTGCTTTGGGTATCACAGGTAGTACGCTTATCGGTGTAGATGTTGTTGGCAGTGAAGCGTCCAATGACTTCGAAATATCATATTTTCTCTTTTTCAATTCCTCCTCTTCCTCCTCTTTATATCGCTTGATAGTTTTATGTTTTCTCTTTTTCGGTGTCTCCCCCTCATACCGTGTGTCGATCTTCACACCGTCGTCGTCGTCGGTGTTAGGCTCGTTTTTCACCGAAATCGTCGCGTTGTCGACAATCTTATGTAGCGGCTCGATAATAGGTTTAAAGTGAGTCTTGACGGCGATATCATCATCGATCTTTCCGGTCTTTAGAGTGCGGTGTTTCTTGCGGATCGATTCGGCCGTCTTCGCAATCTCCTTGGCAACCTTTTCACGCTCGCGAATATTATCAGCCATGTCGGCAGCACTCTCTAGAGTTTCTTTCGACTGGGAAGATTGTTGGCGACGACTAATGGCTCTGCGGTATCGCGAACTCGTTAAATACTTTTCTGTATCGCCTGTTCGTAAGCGAGCTGTCCTTGTCTATCACTAGAAATCCATACTTTTGTTGCCAACATGTACGACATAACTGAAATCCTCATACGACATGTCGGTATTCACGTGATCGTTGTACACGTGCTTCAAATTGTGGCGTCCTGTTTAAACAGGATTAGCAGATTCGCGTTGTCGCGTATAAGATGTTTCGGTATTCTCGCGTATGTCTGACAGAGATAGAAGCAGTCGATGTTCGAGTGGCGCCCCATTGAGAAGTACTCTCTTATCGTATCTTGCTTGTCGCATGCCACGTCATCAAAGACAAAAATTGAATTTGGATATGCCTCGCTCGGTGGAATGACGTCACTGTTATTGGAGAATGTAAAGTAGCCGATTTCGTCAATCGGCGTCAATAAATCTTCCAAATAGCGATATTTCGGCTGTTGCAGCGATTTAGAGTACACGTTCTCGAAACGCACACCGTGCGGACTTTGCAGCAGGCTTATCAACACGTTGGTTTTACCGCAGTTTGAGGGGCCGCAAACGATCGCGCGTATAGTTGTCGGTAGCATCGTACCGTGTTTGCGCACACCTTCGTTCACGCTGCAGCGTACTCTGTCGTCGTAATTCATCACTCGTATCGTCAGAGGTTGTCGCACGAATTTCATTTTCTCACTCCCGATTTGACCTCCAACGTCCGCCTATTTATAGCTGCGCGGACTCGCGCTTTGCTCAGTAATGTCTAGAGATTGCGGCGGATGTCAACGAAAATAGGCACAGGTGTATTAAATCGTGCGATAAACGCACTTCCGGTCGAGCTTCATATTCCCGGCTATCAATTTTGCGGCCCGGGAACTCGTTTGGAAAAGCGATTGGCTAGAGGTGATCAAGGCGTCAACCCATTGGACGCGGCGTGTCGTGAACACGATATAGCGTACTCTCGGAGCAGCGAACTCACCGAGAGACACGCGGCGGATAAGGTACTCGTCGAGAAAGCAAAAACTCGCATCGTCGCGAAAGACTCGAGTCTCGGTGAGAGAGCCGCGGCCGCAGTTGTCTGGGCAGCGATGAAAGCCAAGACGAAGCTCGGCATGGGCTTGAAGAAAAGGACGAAAAAAAGGACGAAGAAGAGGAGGGTACTTTCGGCAGCGAAACGAGGCGGATTTTTGCCGATTTTACGAATGCTGGGCACGCTCGGATCCCTGGTCGGCGGAGCGGCTGGCGTAGCAAAAGCGGTAAACGACAATAAAGCCGCGCAACGTCAGTTGCAAGAGATACTACGCCACAATCGCGCCATGGAAGGCCGCGGACTGTATCTCGCCCCTTACAAATATGGACGAGGAGCGAGGAAAAAAAAATGTCAAAAAAACGTTAAAAATGCCGCAAGGTGTAACTACAAATGTGCAATTGCTACAACTTGCAAAACGTATGCACATTCCATATTTTAAAGGTGTATTTATGCGCAATAATTTACCGATAAACGCGCGAGAAAATGAGAGCGGTATCGTCAATCTGGACAGCACAGACGGTCCTGGCACTCATTGGATGGCATATGCAAAAAGGGGAAATCGCGCAATCTATTTTGACAGTTTTGGCAATCTTCGGCCACCCGAGGAATTGGTGCGATATTTAAATGTGCCGAAATTGGAATACAATTACACTTCTTATTAAACGTATGATCAGAGTATCTGTGGACAATTGTGCTTGCAGTTTCTCCGAGATTTCTCGCCGCGAATTTAAAGACTGACATTGCGTTATTTAACTCAGTTTTGTCAACATGTCGCTAACACTAACATTGACTGGGAAGAGTAGCGTTCTTGCGGCGACTTACTTTCCGCCCATAGATTTGAGCGACGCGGACTACGAGCTCGGTCTGACGGATTTTGAAACTTATCACACTATATCGAATGTGAATTCCTCGAATAATAAATTTTACTACGGCATAGACGACGCGTAAATTGCGATTCCCGAGGGATCGTACGAGCTGCAAGCGATACATGAATTTTTGAAACGTGCATATTCCCGAAAACATAATGCTGTTAGCGATAAAGGTGTCGACGATGAAGATTACCCAATCGTGCTCCGCGCTAATTACAATACAATGAGAAGCGAGATCAAGTGTGCCTACAGAATAAACTTTAGCATGCCCAACAACATTGGATCGCTGCTGGGATTCTCGAATCGTATACTGCAACCGCGAAAATGGCACAAATCGAACATGGCGATTAATATTATCAACGTGTATATTATCCGCATAGAGTGTAACGTGACCGCGGGTGCATACAGCAACGATAAACTCGTTCACACGATACACGAATTTTCACCGAGGGTACCACCAGGATATAAGATATCGGAAACGCCGGCGCAGATCATTTACCTGCCGGTCTTCGTACGGAGCATTACTGATTTAGTGTTACGCGTTACTGATCAGGAGGGACGATTGCTCGATTTTCGAGGTGAAGAGTTAACAGTTAGATTGCACGTACGACGGCGGGCTACCCTCGTGCAACAGGATGCTCGTGTTGAATAAAGACACGAAGAACACAATCAGACCAGCAGCAACATCATTCGCTAATATCAAATCAACCACGAAGAAGAGACTCACCTCGTCAAACGTTGCGTTTTTACAATCTTTGGGATTTGCGGTGCGCGCCATCTGAACAATGACTGAGATTCTCAACATCGAGGAAGAGCCAGTCTTTGACGATCGCATCGTCATGATTGAGACTCACACATACAACCCGTTTGCCAACACAACATTTGGATACAGCGACGAGATAAGAATACCCATACAACAACAGGATTTATATACGTTGCCGTATGAGAGTTTCCTCTACATCGAGGGTGAACTGCGGATAACTCATCCAGTTGAGGGATCCAATGTGATGCTGGGAAATAATTGCGTCGCATTCATGTTTGACGAAATTCGCTATAAGCTCGATGGTGTGGAGATTGATCGCAACAGGAATGTGGGAATAACAAGTCTGCTGAAAAACTATGTAACAATGTCATCCGATAGAAGCGTGATTATGCGAAATGCAGGCTGGGATAGCCTGACTACTGTGAATGGATACTTTAATTTTTGTGTGCCGCTGCACATGTTGCTGGGATTTTGCAAGAATTACAAACGCGTGGTTATTAATGCGCGTCATGAGTTGATCCTAATACGAGCGCGCAACGACAATAATTGTCTGTATGGAGATTCTGCACTGGAGCCTGTGATCAACATATTCAAGATACAATGGCGAATGCCACACGTGTTGTTGAGCGAGATTAAGAAGCTGTCGATGCTGCGCGCTCTGGAAAGCGGACGTTACCTCAGCATGGGTTTCCGCTCGTGGGATCTATACGAATTTCCGCTATTGCAGCATACGACCAAGCATTCGTGGGCCATTAAAACCGCGACTCAACTGGAGAAGCCGCGATATGTAATTTTTGCCCTGCAGACAGGGCGTAAAAATGTCATGTCTGAGGATACGAGTCGATTCGACAACTGTAAATTAACCAACGTGAAACTCTTTCTGAACTCGGAAAGTTATCCGTACGACGACATGAATCTGGATTTCGATAGAAACAGATGGTCGATTCTGTATGACATGTATGCGCGTTTCTGCAAAAATTATTACGGATACGAGTATCTCGAGCCGAGCCTCACCATCACACGGTTTTTACAAAACGGTCCGTTTGTGATTATCGATTGTTCTCGACAAAACAAATCGATCAAGAGCGCAACGGTGGATGTGAGATTAGAGTTTGAGTGTAAGGAGAATATACCTAATAATACCACTGCGTACTGCCTCATCATACACGATCGCGTGATCCAGTTGACCAACGTTGTGCGCAAAATCACCTAAAAATGTCTACACAACTACCCGTGTGAGGGAGGAGGAGGAGGATACATAATCATGATGATGCGAGATGTCTGATGTTAGTGAAGTAATACCTCTCGACTGACTCACATCGAAGAGATCATGTCCGCACCAACGTTTGTCGACCTGCAAGGATTTATCCTAAACAAACGATTTATCGTAAAGGAAGCGGCAATTCTGAGAAAAGGATATGTCCTGTCGCACTATTTCTTCGCATGCCCTGTGCCATGGGGCGTGCTTATAAAGTCGGAAAGGCGCCAGGCCTCGTGGATAACTCAGCATCATCACAGCTTGCAATGGGAGGATGGAAATGTTCCATACTGCATGGCTCAGCGCTTGATCACGACAGCTATCATTGGTATAAATGAACAAGACGAAGAGGACGAGGAATCCTCTCTCGTGTATGTAAAAGGACTCGAAAAGCGAGAATGACTGGCCGAAATAGTGGACGATGCGAGCAGCGGTTTCATCATTGAGACCTTGGATGCCATATATAAAGATGTGCCTGCATTAAATAAATTAGATCCCACATACACTCTACGGTGTAATAAACATGTAAAAAATTGCGCGTTACAAAATGTATTTAAATTATTCAATTGGTAGTCGGCCGCAGAATCCAGGCTTGGATCAGACGATCACCCGTTTTTTGAATAAACATATTGTTTACATACTATTCTCTTTGTTATTTCCCTCATCAGATATTTCTAAGAAATCCTTTCTCCTAATATTTTTAAATATTTGTCTTTCCCTCCAGATATATTTCTAAGAATTCTATTTACCCCTTCTTCTAATATTTTAAAAAATTTCTCACGCAATCGTTTTTCTAAGAATTCCTTTACTCCCACCACTTTTTGTTATTTCCCTCACCAGACATTTTTAAGAAATTCCTTCTCCTAATATTTTAAAAAATTTCTTACGCAATCGTATTTCTAAGAATTCCTTTAACCCCTTCTTCTAATATTTTTAAATATTTGTCTTTCCCTCCAGATATATTTCTAAGAATCCCCTTCTCTTAATATTTTAAAAATGATCGTTACTCGATTATTAGTACTTTTTATACGATCAGTCTCTCGTCGACTGTTCTGACTGTCGGTTCACTTTTTTTTTTAATACCCTCGGTTCAAAGAAGCAGCATGAATTACTACATGTCGAGACATGATAAAACGTGCGAGAGGAAATGTGACGAGTAAGTATAACTTTTTTATATTTTATATTTTATATTTTATATTTTATATTTTATACTTTTATTTTTTTATATTTTTTACGAGTTATAATTTTTATCTAATTTTTACAGCGTTTTGCTGGAGTCTCGTGCGGTTCGTATACTTGGAAGACGATACGCATTGACGGCCACGGAATTCAAATTCCTCGAAATCGGCATCAGAGTGGATCCGCCGAGTTACGTGGAGATCGCCATAGGATATCATCGGGGAAAACAGCTAATACTATCTCTCGAAACGTGGAAAGGACTCTACGAGCAACGTCACGCTATTCACAATTATCTGAATAATGACTCTCCCAGCAACGATGTGTATAATTTCATAAGTGCCGGGCCGCTAACAATACGTTTTCACAAGATAAATGATACCAAGCTCATAAGTCTCGAATCGGCGGACGTGCGCATGATGATGGTCGAATCGACGTTACGTCGTATGTTCGAGCTCGATTCATGCATCGAAATAATGTTCGATCGATTGACGAGGCTCATCGCAACGGTCGATATCAAACATACGCAATTCTCCAATATTGCATCCACTGTAACGAATGCGAGAGAATTGCCGAATGCGATACGCGCTAGCAACGCCTTCGACATGCACCAACTTGTCGATTGCGAGCTGGTGGCTATAGTTTTTAATATGTAATAAAACTTTATATATAATTATGTATTAAATATAAGACAAATAAATACTTATATGTATATATCATGGTGTACTTTATTTACGCGCCACCCGTTACATACTTTGCAAGAGATAATTATCTTGTCAAGGACATTGAAGCCTGCTTTCAGCGAGAAAAAATCAATATTATTATCTTACGAGATAAGACGGGCCGCATCCATGCTGCGGCAGAATCAATAATTTTATCTTACGTGGCGCACGCGACATTAAGAAACAGAAGACGCACGCATTCGAAAGAGAAGACGCAGCGCGCGAGAGTAAGAGAGATGCACGCATTCGAGAGAGAAGGAGGTAGCGCGCAGTCAGAGCGAGAGAGAGAGGTAGCGCGCGGCGGTATACGCGCTCTCCCGTCGGAGCGAGAGAGAGGTAGCGCGCGGCGGTATACGCGCTCTCCCGTCGGAGCGAGAGAGAGGTAGCGCGCGGCGGTATACGCGCTCTCCCGTCGGAGCGAGAGAGGTAGCGCGCGGCGGTATACGCGCTCTCCCGTCGGAGCAAGAGAGGTAGCGCGCGGCGGTATACGCGCTCTCCCGTCGGAGCGAGAGAGACAACGCGCGGCTCGGGATTCAGCGGCGAGAGCGATGCTGTGGCGAGAGAGTCGACGGCTCGCGGCGAGAGAGTCGACGGCTCGCGGCGAAAGAGTCGGTGGCTCGCGTCGAGAGAGATTCGGCGGGAGAGGGATGTGAAGGAGAGGAGGGGAAACATTTTTTTATTTTAATAAAATATATATTTTATTCCATATTTTTTTTTTGTACATTATTTTTTTCATTATTTTTTTTATACATATTTTTTTTGTACATTTTTTAAATTTTTTGTACATTATTTTTTTTATTATTTTTTGTACATTTTTTTCATTATTTTTTATACATATTTCTTGTACATTTTTTTTTTTTTAATAATTTTTGTACATTATTTTTTGTACATATTTTTTTGTACATTTTTTGTACACTTTTTTTTTATTATTTTTTTATACATATTTTTTATAAGGATATCGAGAGAGGGAAACAGTTTTAAATTAATAAAATTTTTGTATATTATTAAAATATATATTTTTATTCTTGCATCCATGCGGCGGCAGCGAGAGAGGGGGTCGCATCACCCATCGCTGTCATCAGACTCGGCATCTGTGCATAGAAATATATTAAATTAAAAATATAGTCATTTTTTTTGACATATATATATATACTCACGTCCTTGACAAGTGGGACATGCGTTGGCCAGGTAGAATACGTATAATCTCCCCTGGCAATCGGTGCAACGCAGTTCTGGTGCGTCAACATAACGCGATGTCGTGTGGCTCTCGATGGTCGTGATCGAGATGAATCTGCCCCTGTTTTTCATGAAACAGGGCATACAGATTCGCACTGACCCCCATAGTGCGACGTATGCCATGACATACGACGTTACAGTGCATACCCTCATGTGTTCGTCGAGGGATGCAACTGCTCGTATGTCAAACATGTGCGAGTGGCACGACTCCCGAACAGCGTTTTCGCTATCGTACCCATCGTCGTGCAAATCTTTTTCCTCTTCCTCCTCTTCTTCTTCTTCTTCTTCATCACCATCATCATCATCATCATCATCATCCTCTTCTTGATCTTCATCGACGATGGGTACGATATCGACCTCCATCTCCTCAATATCGTCTAGTACGATATTCACATCCCTGTCATAGTCGGGGTCGTACATTGCCACATCGCTGTCGCTGTCGCTGTCGTCGGAGATTGTTATTATCTCAATCTCGTCGTCTGAGATTGTGATCATCTCCATCTCATTGTCTGAGATCGTGATCATTTCATTGTCACTATTACGCGCTGCGTTCTCCATTTTTTATCACAAAAAAAACTATTCACTCGCTCACTACTATGCTCGCAAATGTCACCGTACTATGACCCGGCAGTGGCATTGGTTCTCATTATATACCCCGATCATCTCTTTGTTCTTCAACGTATGATGCAATTATCTCCGAAAGATTTGCTATTATCTCCGAAAGATGATCTTCGCCGAAACAAAAATAGCGGCTGTTGACTATCGACATGTTTACACCTTCCGCGAAGTCATATACATATCTACTCTCAGAAACGTTGACATACTCTTCATATATGTTGTACACCTATTTAATCAGACAAATAAATAGGTTGCAACAAGTAATCTGACGATGATGATGATGATGACGACAATGGTGATGGTCTCGGTTCTCTCCTATCTGACTCCTCTATTTCTTGGTCCGAATCATAATCAGATGATTGTGTTTTGCATGACACCGATGGTGAAGACATATCCATGTCGGCAAAATAAAGGTTGTCCACAGTGAAATATTCTGCACAATTTTTGTAGCGACGCTGATAACATGCAACTCGCTTGTGTCGTTTAGACGATCTGGTGCATTTGGATAACCCACCAATCACTCTTAAAATGTCTTCGTGCATTTCCAGGAAATAGGCAACATCTCTTGTATGCGGTTTTTGCACACCAAGTTCGCGATTTCTTACGAATTGCACAACCGAAGTCACCGCTTCACGTTTAAAATGAAACGGGTCATCTTTTTTTTCATCATAATAGCATTCATCGAGATGTCTATACCATCTCTCAACATTCTCAAAACACCTCGAATGATCTTTTACCGCGTTCTCCATTTTTTATGTCTGGCACTTATTCGCACTGTATTACGCTTGTAACCTTAGCCTATTTTCGCTGACATTCGCTGCAATCCCTGATCATTGGTGCTGGACCGTCAATATGCGTTCGCATCCACGGCCGATTTTAATGTTCGAGGCAGCGACAATATGTCTGAACCTCCGGATCCGTCTTGATATGCTCCGGAAGCTTGTCCCACAAATGCTCTACGAAATATCCGCACTTTTGCAGTAAAACAATCTTCGGAATATATTGTAACTGTTCGACACTTAAACTGAGAATGTCGGAAGCACTTGATAGTATTACAAACATTCTGCACCCCGAATGAAGAGAGCGTGCGCTCGCCAGTGGTACTATGACCCGGCAGCTGCATCGGTCCTCATTATATATCCCGATCATCCCTTTGTTCTTCAACGTATGATGCAATTGTTAATTCGCGAGAAATATTTGCGCTATCTTATCTTGGATTCGAAAACTTAGATATCGCTGATAATTCTTAGAAATTTATAGATAAAGCTGCCATTCCATTTCACCTCGTCGCAAGACACGTCGGATCCAAGCCTGGATTCTGCGAAGACATGTCGCAACCTGTGAAGCCTGCGTTCGCCCCCGCTGATATTTCTTAGAAATATACGTATTAACCCGCTTGATTGTCGGCGCTCGGGATCCAAAATGCGGCAGCCATTCGCAGAATTTTTATCTTATCTTGGGGTAATACATATCTATTTGTCGGCGCTCGATCCAAGCTTGGATTTTGCGGCAGCTCTTCGTAGAATTTATCTTATCTGCAAACTTTGATACCTTACAAAGACGCCGCTTATCTTATCTTGGATTTTCTACAAAAACTTTGATACCTTACAAAGACGCCGTTTATCTTATCTTGGATTTTCTACGAAAACTTTAATACCTTACAAAAACGCCGCTTATCTTATCTTGGATTTTCTACGAAAACTTTGATACCTTACAAAGACGCCGCTTATCTTATCTTGGATTTTCTACAAAAACTTTGATACCTTACAAAGACGCCGCTTATCTTATCTTGGATTTTCTACGAAAACTTTGATACCTTACAAAGACGCCGCTTATCTTATCTTGGATTTTCTACAAAAACTTTGATACCTTACAAAGACGCCGCTTATCTTATCTTGGATTTTCTACGAAAACTTTGATACCTTACAAAGACGCCGCTTATCTTATCTTGGATTTTCTACGAAAACTTTGATACCTTACAAAGACGCCGCTTATCTTATTTATGAAAACTTAGATATCCGCTTATCTTATCTTGGATTTTCTACGAAAACTCAGATATCCGCTTATCTTGTTTATAAACATATCAGGTAACATGATCCCTTATCAGGTAACATGATCCCTTATCAGGTAACATGATCCCTTATCAGGTAACCTGAGCTGATAAGATAAGCTTATCTGCTGATAAGACCTCTCCCCCGCGTGACGTCACCCTCCTCGCCCCCGATTCCCCCCCCCCCCGCCCCGCACCCCCCCCCCCTTATTGCCCCCGGGTTAGAACCCCCCTATTATTCCTACTACCAAGGATATCCATCTGTATCCTCTCTAATAGAGCTTTGACGTTATATATTTGTAAGGGAGATTTTCCTTTTTCAGAAGGACTTTTCTTTGATACACAGGTCCTGCACGTTTTGCACCATCTCTCAACGTCCTGTTTACAATTTGCCTAAAAGAATCTTTATTGAATCTTCTCGAGAGTCTTGTTAACTCCAAAATGTCCTCCGGACAAAGAATCATGAGTCTTCTGTAAAATTTCTTTCATTCGATCTTGGGGAACTATTAATTGAAGAAAACTAGTTCGTAGATTCGGGGCTTCCCATTTCTTATAAAGAATTCCATTTTTTAAAACGAGAGAATCCCAATAAGACCAGTAAATCTGAGCCGAAATATTTCCAACAGGAACTTCCGAATGCGATGGTTTTTTTGTTTCTTTTCCTTGTATAATAAATGAGATATTAGGATCTCCATGTTGTGCTTGTCGCCATTCTTCAAGATCTTCCCCTGCGAGCACAATACGAGCGACTATTTTCTCCGTTTCCTCTGCGCTCTTCCTCTCGATTTTGGCACAATATTCGCATCCAAAGGTCTCACATAATCGCCTGGATAGTCCATCGGCATTTCCATGAGATTGTCCTTTTTGATGAATAACTTTGAACTCAAATTCTTGAAATCTCTCAAGCCGACGAGCCAATTGTCCTTCTAAATCCTTAAAAGACATTAACCACTTCAATGACACATGATCTGTACGAATTATAAACTTTCGACCTAAAAGATAATGACGGAAAAATTTCAAAGAATTGCTAATAATTCCTTACGAGTAACGCAATAATTCCGTTCAGCTTTACTAAGAACCCTGCTAAAATAAGCAATCACTTTTTCTTGTCCGGATTGTCTTTGAGATAACATTGCACCAAAACCGATGTTAGAAGTGTCAGTATCTAGAATAAATTCATCTTCTCCTTTCGGAAAAGATAATATTGGAGAAGACGATAACATCGATTTTAATTTCTGAAAAGCATTTTTGCAATCAACTCCCCAAACAAATTTAACTTGATTTTCAATTAACATGTAAGGAGGTTTTGCGAGAGAAGAAAATCCCTTTACAAACTTCCTATAGTACGAGCAAAAACCGAGAAAACTTCGCAATTGTTTTTTCGTATGAGGAATCGGCCAATCTTTCACAGCAATAATCTTTTCGGGGTCTGTAGTAACGCCCTCTTCAGAAATTATATGTCCTAAATATTAAACATTTTAAAAAAAAAAAAATACATTTCTTTGGATTTAATTTTAAATTGGCTTCTTTTAATCGTGAAAATACTATATTCAAATTCTTTATCATTTCATCAAAAGTTTTCCCAAAAATTATCACATCATCTAAATATACTAAACATATTTTTGATAGAAGCCCGTGTAACACTTTTTCCATTAATCGTTCAAAAGTCGCGGGAGCGTTACGTAAACCAAATGGCATTACCGGAAATGCCAAAGACCCCTACCAATCGAGAAAGCCGTCTTTTCCTTGTCTTCTGATCGGACTTTAAGTTGCCAATAACCGTTTTTTAAATCTAATGTGGAAAACCATGAGTTACCTGAAAGTTGATCTAACAATTCATCTATACGAGGAAGGGGGTAAGAATCCTTTACCGTCACATCATTTAATTTCCGATAATCAATACAGAATCTTATACTGCCGTTCTTCTTTTTGACCATAACGGCCGGAGAGATCCATGGACTTTGAGATTCCTCAATGATTCCTTGTTCCTTCATGTCCTCAATAATTTGATCAACCTCTTTTCTCAAATGAATAGGAATTCGTCGAGGTACCTGTTTTATGGGGAGAGAGTCTTTTACGTTAATGACATGTTCTACAATGCTGCAATTGCCAGCCACAATATTTTCAGAAAATACATTTTGATAATTATTTAGAAAATTGACAAAAATTTTTTTTTCAGTATCTCTTAAATTTATTAAATTACTTTCAAAAAGTTTTTTTAAAATAATTGGGACTTCAGGAAAATTCTCTATCCGTGAACAATTATATATTTTATTTTTATTTAATTTTAGATTTTCATTTGTGTTTAGAGTGAGGTAGAACGAACACAAGAATATTATAAAGAATAAAGAAATGTTCAAAATATACTGTTCACAAAAAAGTGTTTAATGAAATAAAACAAAGCACAAAAAAAGAATATATATATATATGTAAAGTAATTAGACACAAAAAAATAGAAAGTAATTGATGCAGTAAATTCTTATTAACTGCACGTTGCAGCGGTGCGATATTGGCGAGAATACTAAGTGCAATTTTGGCGCGAACTCGAAGCTATATTTTCGGCACGACTCGAAGCTGCGGCGTACTTAGAGGCACTGAGCGTGAGACTTCAAGAGCCTGGTGTCTTTAGATTTCGGCGGACCTTGGGATAAAAAAAAACACGTCAGTTCTCTCGGGGGAAAATAATGGTCTCTCTCGATTTCGCTCGGCGATGTTGCTAGGCGGCAACGATGCCCTTGGTCGAAGACAAGAGGCGCGTTTTGTTATGATTCGCATATTTATTTTCCGCCGCTGTTTGGCTCTCGACAGATTTGCAGAGTTTCGACCATCTCGCAAAAACACAAACAGCGCGCGGACTGCGTGATCATTTCCGCAACAATTTGATTCATTAAATTCGGAGTCAAAAATATTTTCTAAATTAATTTTTTTAAGAAAATCAGTGCCCAATATGCAATCATCATTAATGGCGGCAACAAACATAGAAATCACAATACAATTTTTTCCAATCTCTACTCTAACTTTAACTTCAAAATTAATTGACACTTTTTCTCCGGTTGAATATCTTAAACTATAATCTCTAACTCGAATCTTTTCAATCTCTTTATCAATCAGTTTTCTATTTAACAGAGAAATATCGGAGCCCGTGTCTATTCTGAAAAAACAATTTCTATTATTAACTTTTCCACTGTATATAAAGTTATTTTCTATAATCCTAGCGACACTAAAATTAACAAAACGATTCATCGGGGTTTTACAAGAAAAAGTCGAGCTCACCCCACGAAGCTCGACTAAGCCGTGTTTCCCTTCTCCTCAGGGCACTCAAATCGGAAATGCCCTGTCTTTCCGCACGTCCAACATTCTTTTCCTTTCGAGGAAAAATCATTCCCTCGCCATCTTCCTCCCGAAGGATTTCTCTTTTCATTCCCTTTTCGCGCGTTCTCACTGTTCTTATTTCCGTTCTCGTTTTTATAGTCTTTCCGCGCGTCGTTTCTCTCTGCTTTTTGATAATTCGCGCTGTTAAATTTTCCAAAATTATTAAATTTTTTATTAAAATTTTCCTTTTTTCTCTCAAAATGTTCTCCTTGAATTAATTTAACGATTTTCGCTCTCTCAACGGCCAAATTCAAAGAGGTTATTCCTTCTAATTGAAGAGTCCTCCTCAAGAATCCATCGGAGAGAGCGGAAATAAACTGCGCGCACGCGATTTTGTCTCTAACTGCGTAGGGACATTCGGGGTAAGCAAGTCGCGATAATCTCTCTAACTCAGCACCAAAAGAAGCAAAATCTTCTCCGAATTTCTGTTTTCGATTTGTGAACATCGAATAATAATTTTGTGTACCTTCTCCGAAAAGTAATTCCAATTTTAATTTTATTTCAGAAAAATTTAGGTTATCAAAATTTTCTATGTTCTCTAAAACAATTCGCGCTTTCCCTCTTAAATTCGCGGCCAAAGCAACAGTTTTTGTCGATTCGTCCCAATTATTCGCGCGCGCAATTAAAAGAAATTGCGAGAGGAACTCTCGAAGCGGAACTTTTCCGTCAAATGTGTCGGGCTTTAATTTTAAGCCCGTTCTCGCGCAAAAATCATTATTCGAATCCCCGCAAGCTCTAGTATCGGAACCGGAAGCTCTGTTATCGAAAAGACTTACAAATTGTCTTCCCGCGAAGCGATTCTCTGTTCGAGGCGGCGTAGTTCCTCGTCTCTCTGCCGCAGCAAGGCCTCAAATTGCGTATGTTCTCGCTCCCGTAGTTCTCGCATTCGTCGGATCTCGTCGAGCGCGGTTTGCAGCACGTCCTCCCCCGAAGGAGCTGCTGCATCTGGTTGAATATGAAGCGGAGCCTGCGAGCGGGTTACTCTCGGCGAATGTTGCGTAGTCATTCCGTCGATTCTTTCGCAGCTCGACGTTCTTTCAATCCCGGACGAGCTCCCAAAATGTTACGTCCTCGAAACGGTCCTCTGCAATTTTTGCAGAAGTCTCACTCACTCACACGCGCACGAAATGAATTAACATGTAATGAGAAAAGGATCTTTAATAGAATGATTCAATACACAAATACGACGAGATATAATAATATATGCATTAAATATGCGAGCAAAGATAATCGGGTCTCAAATGCGTCCGCTCGGTGCGTCGGTTAGACCAAATCTCTCCAATGGCGCCGGAAAACATCCAAACGTCGGTCGTCTATAAACAACCCTCCTAACGATGATGCTCAGGGGATAATAGTAAAGTGAAGTTGCACAGGGGATGCAAATCCAGGGACGTAACAATAAGATTTGCGAAAACGAGAGTACATGTCGAAAAAGAGGGCGAATCTATTTTTTTTTTAATCTAAATTTAAATCATCGTAAGGATAAGATTCTAAATTTAAATAAAGCTTAATGTTGATTAATTTATAATGATCAAATATGGTATTATCTTTTATCATAACATTTTTTCTACCAGTCTGCAGTGCAAAGATTACGTATTGCGGCTTTTCCATCTTAGAGGCGGTTTTTACAGTCCATAAATGTTTGGTCGTACTAAGTAACAAAGGAAATTTGTATAGATCCCAAGAGCAAAAACTTATGTTTAAGAATCGCCCGCTTTCCAATGCTCGTAACAAGAACAGTTTATTGATCTCGTTCAATAGTACATGAGGCATACGCCATTGTATCTTGATCAATTCAATATCAGCTTCCGCAAGCCCATACAAGCAATTGTTGTTGCGTGAACGTATCAAAATTAATTTATGTCTAGCGTTAATCACAACTCGCTTGTAATCTTCGCAAAATCCCAATAACATGTTGAGCGGCACGCAAAAATTGAACATGCAAATATCATTACATGTTCCATGATGTGCCATATCCCATCCAGCATTCTTCAAAATTTTACCTCTCTCAGTTGTCAAAGAGATATAATTTTCCATCGTGGAAGTTATTCCAACGTTTCTATTGCGATCAATCTCCATCCCATCGAGTTCATATCGAATTTTATCAAACATGAACGCGATGCAGTTATTTGTTAATAAAAGATCACCATTTTCAGCTAATTTAGATATTATCGATTTTCCCTTAACATACAAAAAGCTTTCACATGGTAACTTGTATAAATCCTGATTATACGTATGTGTCTGAATTTTGACAATACGGTCATCAAAGATTGACTCACCACCAATATTCAAAATATCAAGCATTTTTTTGTACAGTGAATCCCAGGGTCTTTGAAAATTTGCGATTCAACGCGCTGAGTTTCTTTTTAGTGTTATGAGATCTCTGATTATTGTCACTTGATACCACTGTAGTTGTTCTCGCAAATGTATTGTCTCGTGTAATGTCTCTCGTAAAAATATTGTCTCTTACGTGCTCCGTTTCGTTTAACACAAGCATCACATGCTAATTTTGTCGACGTCGCACATGCAATCTTACAGTATATTCTTCTCCTCGAAAATCCAACAATCGTCCTTTTTGATCAACAATACATATCGTTAGATCAGTAATGCTCCGTACGATGATCGGCAGATAAATGATCTGTGCAGGCGTTTCCGATATCTTATATTCTGGCGGCACGCTCGGTGAAAACTTATGTATCGTATGTACGCGCTTGTTATTACTGTACGCACCAAAGGTAACGCTACATTCTATACGAATAATATTCACACTAATAATATTTATAGGCAAATCCGAATCATGCCATTTATGGGGCTGCAATATACGATTTGTCGAGAATCCCAATAGCGATCCTATGCTGTCTGGTTTACTAAAATTTATTCTATAGACGCATTTGATTTTACTCTTTAGCGTATTATGATTGGCACAAAGCACTATTGAATCTTCATTCAGCTCTTTATTAGAAGAATATTGTAAAATTGCATCTTAGATACTCACCTATAGCATGTAATTCATATGATCCTTCGGGTATCGTAATTTTCTTATCATCATTATCAAAGTAAAATTTATTATTTGAAGAATTCACATTCAGTATTGTATGATAAGTTTCAAAATCTGTTAAACCGAACTCATAATTGCCATCAGATAAATCTATAGCTGGAAAGTAGCTTACAGCGAGAACACTACTTTTGCCAGTCAATGTTAGTGTTAGCGACATGTTGTCAAACTAAATTGTGATGGTAAATCGTCAGGCTTTATATCTGCTGTTTAAAGAAAACGCAGACATAATTGTCCACAATTATTCTGATTATAATTTTAATAAGATGTGTGATTGTTTTCTATTTTCATCACATTTAAATATCGCACCAATTCCTTAGGTGGTCGAAAATGACCAAAACTATCAAAATATATAGCGCAATATCCTCTCTTTATATATGCTACCCAATGAGTGCCAGGACCATCCGTGCCATCCAGATTAATAATACCGCTTTCATTTTGCCGCACACCAGTTATCGGTAAATTATTGCGCATAAACACACCTCTAAAGAATGGTATGCGCATACGCCTTGCCAGTTGTTGCAATTGAACATTAGTTGTTACGCCCACAGGCATTTTTAAAGTTTTTTATTTGGCGTTTTTTTTATAGTTGAGAATCCTTGTCCACATTTGTATGGAGTAAGATAAAATCCATGACCTTCTATGACGCGATTATGACGTTGCATTTCTTCGAGCTTACGTTGCGCAGTCTTGCTATTATTCACAGCCTTAGCGACTCCCGCTGCTCCACCGGTCAACAAACCGAGAACTCCCAACAATGGTAAAATTGGCAAGATACTACCACGTTTTGCAATAGGCAGTATTCGTTTCTTTTTTTTCAATGATTTTTTCGTCTTCATTCCCATACCGGATTTTGTCTTTGCTTTCATGGCCGCCCAAACAGCCGTAGCGGCTGCTCTTTCACCAAGAGTCGAATCTCTCGCGATAATACGTTTTTGCGCTTTCGCAGCGAGTATATTATCAGCAACGTGTCGTTCGCTGAGGTTGTTGCTTCGAGAATATGTAATGTCGTGTTCGCAGCATACAGTATCCAATGGATTAAACCTCTATCACCTTTATCCAATCGCTTTTCCAAACGAGTTCTCAGACCACAAAACTGATAGCCGGGAATATGTAATTCAATAGGAAGTGCGTTTATCGCACGATTGAGGAGACCATTACCCCTTATTCTCGCTGACATTCGCGGCAATCTCTTATCATCGGCGTTGAACAATCAATATGTGTCCGCTGCCAAGATCGATTGTAATGTCTCATGCAACGACGATATGTTTGAACCTCCGAATCTGCTTGTATATGTTCGGGAAATCTGTCCCGCAAACGTTCTACGTAATAACCAAAATTTTGCAGTAAAACAATCTTGGGAATAAACTTCAACTGCTTAGCAGTAAGCTCGAGAATTTCGCTTTTAACCGACAGATAGAGCAACATTTTCAATACTGAGCAATTTTCACCCGATGCATGGCTATAAATAGGCTCTCCATGACTCATTCATTCAATTCGAGAGAAAACATGCGATTTATGCGGCAAGCAACAATAATTAAAGTTATAAATTTTGATGATAAAACACGACTAATGTCGAAGAAAGAAATACGTAAACATGGAAACATGTTGCCAAATACTATACGGGGTATTATTTGCGGTCCTTCAAATTGTGGCAAAACTGACGTCTTTGATTGAAAGCCCGCACGGTGTTTGCTTCGAAAACATGTATATATACTCGAAATCGCTTCAACAACCAAAATATTAATATTTGGAAAATTTGCTATCACCGATAGAAGAAATTGGTTATTTTACATTCTCTAATAACAGCAATGTCATTCTGCCGAGCAAAGCGTTTCCGAATTTCATTTTTATCTTTGATGACGTGGCATGCGACAAACAAGAAATGATAAGAAAGTACTTTGCAATGGGGCGACTCTCGAGCGTCGACTGTTTCTATCTTTGTCAGACGTATGCCAAGATACCCGAGCATCTTGTAACGGTTCACCTTTTCCGACGCCGCGGATCGGCTCGCCGGTTCCAGGATTCGGGAGAAGAGGGAGACTCAGACTCGCTTATTCCTTTACAAAAATGCTTTATTGATGGAAAATAAGAAGTGTGTCCGCGAAAGACTTACATGCCACCCTGCGGATGATAATGACTGAGGCTATACAATGCTAAAGAAAATAAAGGTGTGTTGTGCCCCTAAGGAAAGTATCGCTTATTACGTTGCCCGGTATA
The DNA here is from genome assembly GCF_048542155.1 of Nylanderia fulva. NCBI lineage: Eukaryota > Metazoa > Arthropoda > Insecta > Hymenoptera > Formicidae > Nylanderia > Nylanderia fulva. The sequence goes on from NW_028190448.1 coordinate 41,920, forward strand.
ACCGGATTTAGGCGTTGAAGACGTATAACCTAGACGGTGTAACAGAGACTTACAGACTACCCGATATATATACAGTGCGCGGCGGTTGAACTTAATACACGATGGCGTAAAGCCTGGACAATGAACAGAAAGATTTACTGACTACCCGGTATGTACAAGGCACGGTAATTGAACTCACTACACGGTGACGTATAGCCTATAACGGTGTCCAAAAACCGGGAAACCCGGCCTAACGACGGGAAGCCCGTTGTCCGGAGATTAACAGGAAGAACCGAAAACCAGGAAATCCGGCCTAACGACGGGAAACCCGTCGCCCGGCTTGTAGCAGGAAGAGACCGGAAACCGGTAAACCCGTTGCCCGATGCAAAAGGAAGGAACCAGAAACCGAGAAGCCCGGCCTAACAGCGAGAAGCCCGCTGCCTGGTATCAGAGTCTGGAACGGGACTGGTGTCAGCTCATCCGCCGGGCCGGCTTATATATCCGGTCGGCGGCCTCCCGCCTTGCGTCGGGTGCATGGCGATGGCGCAGTGGTGGGGCGCTCCCAGAGTAGGGCTGCTCGTGTATGGCGTTTAGGGGGGCGCCTTAGGCGCCAGAGCCTCACGTGGCGGGCGGATGATCGGCCCGCGAGGCGATAGTAACGGCTATGCCGTTACAATCTTATACGTGACAATACAAATTTATTAATTTTATTTAAACAAGATGGAACAAATTTGAAACTTGTATACAACGGTCATGTAAATACAGACATGTCTTTCAATGAATTTCGCGCTTTTTGTCAAAAATGTTGGCAACACAAATATGGATTCGCAGTGATTGACAAGGATAGTCTGCTGATTAATGGACGATATAGAAAAGAATTTAATGAATTTGCAATACCGTTAAGCGATTAGTTGCAGTTTGCACATTGAATGAACATGATGAATAATGATCGTGAGAAGATTGTAAAAGAGATTGCGAAAACAAGCATTTCTATTCGTAAAAAATATCGCTTTTTGAAAACTGGTAAAATGGAGAAGGATGAGGCCTTACAGAGACACTTTAAACCAATCTCTGAACCTCTGACCCAACTTGTCAAAAACACAGTCGGTGTTGAGTATGATGATGAAGCAAAAATCGAGCTATTGAGTATACTTGAAGATAAAAAAGGATCACTGCATGGAACATCACTGAACAATATAACTTTTACTCCGAAACGCTTCAAGTACATGCAAATGCATCAGTTATCTGATGTGGTTACTTCTACTCCGATACATGATGTAAAACCAAGGCAATTATTGCATGACAAGACGGCTCCGTCTGCTGAAGAAATTTACGAGACTTCACCTGAATCGCTCGTGACATCTGTTCAACATTCATTACAAATGTCCGATGGTCAAAATTTATTAAAAAGTCGTTTAAGTCCACTGGCACAAAAATATGTAATAACTATAATAAGTCAAGACAGAAATTCCTAGATGGATTATGTCTATGGTGTTAAATTTACTGACAAAGGAATGATGCTCAATGATAAATATTTTGATGTAGATAAAAATGATAATATACTTATCAATGGAACCAAATATGTGGAAACACCAGGTCTTTATGAGTTGATTTTTATGAGACGCCCCAATGATAAAATATACACCGAGAATAACTAACAAAAATATAAAAATATATTAATACCAACAAATGCACATAGACGATATGGTAATGTAAAGCAGCCTGTATTAGGTAACAAGGGATTCAAGTATAAAGTTATAATTGCACCATTATTTGCTGGTAAAAAATTTAGAAAAGGTATACCAAGTGCTATGACGCTAAACAATAATAAGATTGATTATATACATTGGAACGATCCCAACTAGTTGGTAAATAGTCTGCGATTGCTCGAAGCTTCACGTCAAGCTGGCAACAATGCTCATGATAATGAAATATTGTCGATTATTAAGGAACTTTACGAAGCTGGTACTATTATAAAATAAACCACGTATTGACGATACGAGTCAGTCTGTCAGTTATCATCGATGATGAAATGTCAATCAATAAATTTGGATTGTCGCTGGGTGCTTCAAATAATTCATATTATCAGTAGAATGCATTACTGAGAAATTACGTAAGCGATAACGCTCTATGTCGGACAACTTCCGGCTTTGACGCAAGGTCGCACAAGATACAACGTGTAGCGCGACCGGAAGCAGAAAATAATGCCGTCAACAAAGTATATGTAGACACAAGTATAAAACAAATGAGATATCAGCAAGAAAAAATTGAGAAAAAAATTGCCACGCTACGAATAATGTTGGATGAGATAAGGAAAATGCTTCGTAATACAACTACTGAGTCAGCAAAAGATTCATAAAGAAGAAATCATGTCTTCCGAAAAGCAGCTTCTCGTGGAGGAATTGCATGCTTCTGCGAGAAAAAAATTTCCCACGTAGACGCGTAATAATACGCGGATACGACGATCTATGACAGGCTGATGTGGTTGAGATGCGTTCTTATGCGCGATCTAATAAAGGCTACAACTATATACTCACTATTATCGATATGTTGAGCAAGTATGCATGGGCTGTACCGCTCAAGAATAAGAGTGGAAACGAGATGTCAGAAATAATTGCAAACCTTATTTGAGAAGATGGAAGATGTCCAAAAAATTTTCAGACCAATAGAGGAAAAGAATTTTACAACGCAAATGTATAGCAACTCTTGAAGAAACACAATATTAATCATTATTCGACGTACTCTGTCATGAAAGCCTCAGTCGTGGAACGGCTTAACCGTACTTTAAAAAACAATATGTGGAAAATGTTTACCCTTAATGAAAATTACAAATGGGTCGACGCGTTGCCTCGGATCGTTGCGAAATATAATGCGCGAAAACATCGTACTATCGGTATGAAACCTATCGACGTTACCCCCGCGATTGCTGATAAACTATTAAAAACTGTATATAGCAACGTAAAGATTGCCGCTCCAGCAAAATTTAAAGTAGGCGATCAGGTCCGCGTGAGTAAATACAAGACTATTTTTGAAAAAAGCTACACACCAAATTGGACTACTGAGGTGTTTAAAATTATCAAAATGCAGAAAATTAATCCCGTAATATATCTACTCGAAGATACACGCGGAAATGCCGTCGCCGGAGGATTCTACGAATACGAACTATTGCGCGTCGCTAATTCGGACGTATATCTAGTTGAGAAAGTGATACGCAAAAAAGGAAATGAGGTTTATGTGAAATGGTTGGGATTAGATGCATCACACAACTCCTGGATAAATGAAAATAATGTATTGTAAAATTGTTTTAATATACAATATAACTGCATAATAAATATAATAAATATAATAAATATATAATCAACATACAATAATAATATAATTAACATACAATAATATAATATATTATACAATTAATATAAAATAATATAATATACAATAAATATAACAAAAAATATTTACAAGGGTATTTTGTAATGCCCCCATGGCAATGTTTCAGTGGTTTCAAGTACGATATACCGCGTGTTATCGTGTGGACTTAGAGCAATTTTTGTCTCGCAAATGATGTATACCTTATGCAGCTTGGATCTTATGCAAGGCTGCTGACGCGTCATTTCAATCTCTTCATTCAAGCACCGCGTATAATTGTCAAACGTTATTGTCTTTACGACAACGTTACTTTTGACACCTTTGACTTTTTTTGTATCTTTTTTACCATCCACTCGCAAAGCGTACATTTTTGCTCTAAGCCCTACAAATTCAGTCATTATCGAGCCGTTGTTTTCATCTTTCATTAAATCAGGTACTTTTTTATTCACTAGTGGTATACCGTACGCATTGTCCGCAGCGTAATCGCTCGTATCAAATTTGCATACGTCACGCTTCATATTCTCACGTCTTCGCATTCAATGTCATATATAAGACTGTCTGTGTCGGTGTACATTACCCTGCATTTGTCACGATACAGCGGTGACATGTATTCGTGATGAAACTCGTATAAACACGTTTTAGAAATGTCGAGTATACACATGCCTACATAGATTGATTTATAAAATTTTACTTCAAGTTTACGTAATTCTACGGCAATTAAATTATTTGAAAAAATGCTCTACTATGAAAATTTGGTTTTGCAATCATTGCCATCGTATCTCCCTTCCCAATATGTTATGAGTTTTACATTAATTTGATTACGCACTTTTTCCATCGTCTTGCCAAATACCGCATTATTCACCAGTTTATATAAATTTTTTTCAAAATCATTTTTTGCTTGTGTTCTAAATTGTGTATTAAGTTCAATATAATTTTGAAGCCACGGAGATTGAGTAAATTATAATACGCGATGCATTTTTGTAACCTGAAAGCCATGTCGCATACATTGTTGCAGGTTGCGGTAGTGTATCACGTAACGCTTCTTATCGTATAGCGTCGCGAGAAGTTTATCTTGCCGCTTGCCAGGCGGTTTGTCGCATGTCGGGCAAAACGATGTGCGTATCATGTAGATGTTGAGGATACTTTAAATCTACTTCGAGGATGTAGCCTGTAGGTGCATCGAGTGCAATAGATGATACATCAAAATTAGATACATCGTCGACTCATCGAAAATCAGCATAAGGCAATGGTTGACACATTGCCCATTCGTACAAATTATTTACGTCAAAGTACATAAGATACGATGAGTCGTACGATTGCATATACTTGTTATTAGCATGTGCATATCTGTCTGAACATTGACTTAGACCGCCGCATATACCCCGTTCGATAAACATGACCATGTCAATGTTTGTTAATAATTCAAACGTAATGTTTGTATGTTTTAACATGGCATCTCATGTATATCCCAAAAGGGTATAATAATACGCGGGATCGAATCTATAATTTTTAATACAACTATCCCGAAAATTTTCAAAAATATCTGCTAATAACAAGACATCGATTTTCAAATATAGATCGCTATATTCAGCTAACGTTCCAAGGAAGAATCGCTTCCAAACGTTCTCGGCATGCGCTTAATCGCTCTCGGATACTGTATCACCGGTTAAGAAACTGTAGAATGATTCACGCGGTGGTAAATGCGTATCTTGCAACTTGTCTACACAGTTTATATATTTATATGAAAAGACGCCCTTCCGGGTTAATAAATTGAAATTTTCAGCTGGTAAATTTTGAAACTGTGATTTTAAAATTTTAAGTTTGCTTTTATTTAAAAAAGATGCCAATTTGTCGAAACTTGTTGTGAGAAATTTATACGAATCAATGAAACGTAATTTCACAAATGTTTTTCAATCTTTATTGTTATCAGTATTATTGACAGTTTTTGTAAATGATATATATTTTTCTTTTGTTATTGGAAGTAATTCGATGCTCCCTTCAAACGCTGTAGCTATATTCTCGATAATAAAATGCGCGTCATAGCCTGATAAATTGTAAAAAACTACTGGAATGACATAAGAATCTTTATAATTTAGATTACAGTTGGAGTGTGCGGGATCCCTGTACTGTCCGGTGAGATGGCAATGATCGCGTACGCGTGTATCGTCTGGTGCAAATGGTTTCTCGCAAATGTGACAATGCGTTGTGCTGCAAAATTTTGACCACTTATCTGATGTTAAATTTACCATGGAAACATTTGTTGTTAAAATAGTTTTTACGCGTACTGCTAAATTTTTAAGCTGTTCGGCAAACCATGAAACGCAATCAATGTTACGGCGAGAATGATATGCGGATAATGAATTATCATACGAGCAATGTACATAATACGCGATGATAAATACTTGATAATGTTGGTAATTTTCTTCTTCTTCCGTCCTTGCCAAAACGCATTCCATGTCAGCGTACACTATGAATGGAAGCCGCTCTTTCTTTGTGGAGTTGTTAAACGAGAGCCACTTGTCCTTATCGCTCGGTAACCGGTTGCTGTCTTGCACGTACAGCAATTTGACATGCTTGTCCCTTTTCTGCCCCGAAAGCCGTAGCGGGATGATGCCGTTTTCATTACTGTAGACATTGATTGAGATGTTATTTGCCAGTTCAAATTTCTTTATTTGATTCAGAGTCACTGGAAACTCAATGTCCTTGAGATTCAACACTGTCGTATAATGTGGATACGAAGATTCTCGTTCCACATGTCTTTCGGCAGGGTACAGAGCAGCGACCACCGCCCACGTGAAACATGCATTGTCTTTAGATTTCACGTTTACAACCGCTCTCTTCATCATTATCTCACGCGGTAATTTAATATAACATCCTGCACGCATCGGATTGTACTTGTTGATATTTATAATCAAATTGATTATTCGCGATAATGCCCAACCACTATCACGTTCTTGAAATTCTTCAAGCGATGCTAGCGTGGGCTCGATGACGCGGTGCTCAAACCACTCGCGTACATCAGACATGCAAAAAAGTTTATAGTTTCTCGTATTTATACTTTTATTGGTCAAAAATTTCAATAAATTTGTATGGTTTTATCGGCATGTTTATTGCCCGACACAAACTCACCATTAAACACAGTGTTTACTTTAACACTAGTATACTTTTGCAACACTTTTTGCACGTTCTCGATAACAATGTCTTTAGCATCTTCAAGAAATTGACGAGGTTCGATGTGATTACAATTTATGACTGCACCAGTCAATATGCGGCTCTCAAACGCCGTATCAATTTCTCGCCATTCGAGTCTGTTTTCTCGCGAACTACTTCCTGCACCTGCGTGTACGAAACGTCTGCGTATAGCATTCTTTAAATTTTTCAGACGAGCAATTTGGGCGACAAGCGATTGCCGAACTCCGATCGCTAACCGTGGACGTTTAATTCGACTTTGTTCTTTTAATGATGCAATAAATTCATCACATCTTGATCTGGGCGTTATTTACTAACATCTACTAAAAAGGCAAAATGAAAAATATAGGATCAAAAGGGTCTGAATAGCTTAGTTGGTAAGAGCAGTCGCCCGGAAAGTGAAAGACGCGGGTTCGATTCCCACTTCAGCGACTTTTCGGACCTATATTTTTCTCGCCTATTTTTCTCCATATGTAAGTTCGAGATTAATTTATATATGGAACTTAGTAATCTCAAACCAAGAGATACAGTTCCAAAGAATTAATTTTTTGCGCTTTGGCTCTATTGGCCGATTTAAAATTTATGTATTATTATTATTAATAATATTGAGAGCCGACATATATTTCTTATCTGATTTTATATTAAATGTTTGCTATTTTGTCTAGAATATCAAAATAAGATTCACTGAGTAATTCGGTATTTTTATTTAAATTTAAACCATTTTTTGTTCCTTAATATGTAACATCTCAGAGATGAGTCTTTTATGATAATTAATTTCACTATCTAAAATTTTAACATTATTCCAATCAAATGTATGTTGTTTATTTAATATGTGTTCAGAAATTACCGAATGTCTACTCGAATCTGATTTAATATTGTTTCTATGCTTTTTTAATCTAGTCTACAGTTGTCTCTTCGTTTGTCCTACGTATGATGCGTTACAATCATTACAGTTTATCCTATACACTACATTTGAGTTACATGAGTGTTTATTTTTATCTTTATGTCTTAATGATTTTGTCAAATTTATTAAAACATCTGTATCCTATTGTGAGGTCCTTATTTTTAACCAAAGAGACAATCAATTCTGATATTTTGTTAATGTATCGAATAACAAATAATTTTTTATGTACTGATTCATTATCTGAATTATCTATTTGTTTTGCGGTAATATCTCTATTTACAATGCTTTTCTTGAAAATGAGATGTCCTATCCGATGATTAATCTTGTTGAAAATGAGATCAAAAGGATAACCGTTGCTTTTTACGAGTAGTATACTAATAATTAGTTCCAAGTTTTTGTCAAAAAATTGTGGATGTGATAACAATAAACATCTATCTACTAAGTTATAAATTATACCAATCTTGTGGCACAATGGATGATAAGAAAAGAATGATAGAATTCTTCCTGAAAGTATCTTTTTGATACCAATCTATGTGTATCATATCATTTTTTATTTTAATTGACAAGTCTAAAAAACTCAAACTACAGTTAACCTCCCGTTCAACAGTAAATTTGAGTCTATTGTGATAATTATTAAAGTAATTTACAATTAGATTCAAGTTCTCACCAGAAGTGGCCAATATTATGTCATCAACGTATCGAAAATAAAAAGTGCAGCTGATGTTTAACAATTTCAAAACTGTGTCTTCTAAATCCTGCATAACCAAATCAGCTATAATCGGGGACAATGGGGAGCCCATGGGGGTCTCAAATGTTTGTTTGTATGTCTTGTCTAAGAATGTGAAATATGTAGACGTTAAAATGAACCTTATCCCTTATATAAATTCTTTTTTAGGTATTTTTGTATTCATTTCAATATACTCTCACCTATCATTAATAGCGTTAATCGCAAGATCCAGAGGTACGTTGGTGAAAAGCGATACCACATCTAATGAGAACAACAAATCATTGTTATCTATCATTTTACCAGATAGCATGCTGTACAAATCAAAACTATTGTTAATATAGCTTTTGGCTTTAGGGAGGCTATTCAATAACATTTTGTGCACAAATGAAGCAAAAGCATATAAAGCCGTATCAACAGAAGAGATTATGATTCTAAATAAGATGTTTTCTTTGTGAATTTTAGGTAATCTGTAAGCCTTTGGTAAAATAATCGATCGAATGTAATTTATAATATTGGGTTTTAGAAATTTAATCCATGTTCAACCATTTTTTTAATAAGTTATTTAAATCTTTCTCTATTATTTTACATGGTTTTTTTTTGATAATGGAATATGTATTTACATCATTCAATAGATTTTCTATTTTATTAATATAAAACGATCTGTCCATTGCAACAGTAACGTTGCGCTGTATTTGCGCATGTAAATATGATTTCCGAATTTTCTTTGCAAAACCTAACGGATTTTTTATAATTGTTAAGTACTTTTTGTTGTATTACATCGTTGTTATTGTTCGAATTTATTGTAAAAGTTGTGAAAATTTTGGAATAGCGATATTCTGGATAGTTGCGAGGTTATTAATATTATTACGTTTCGAATTACTCTCTATGTCTTTTATAAATTCATGTATGGCTGTTTTTTGTTGATATTAAGTAAGCAAAAATTATTGCCCATTTGTAAGAGATTCGAAGCGTTGGAAGGAATATCTGTATTAAAAAGGTTAATAAACCATTTTTTATTTGTGTGATCCAATGGGTGAATATTATTATTTGAAAATTTATTAGCCTCTATATGTATATTAATATCTGTTATGTTTGTGATTATTGTAGGATGATTTTGTGAAACTTTAATCGGTTGTAAAGTATTTTTATGTAAAACAACTTGCAAGTCTATAGGTTTAATGTTATTAATGTACCTGGAGTTGTTCTTCCTTACCAACCACTCAAACTTCTTTTTATGAGCAAAAAATAATCTAATATGACAATTATTAAATAAAATAACGTGGTGTTTGTATATTTTATTCCAAATTTGTGTATGAGATTAGTAAATTCGTGTGTTAAATTGAGAATCTTCTGTTGTAATGAATCTACTTGTCTATGCAAATAAAAAATTTCTATGTTTAACGTATTTGTTTTAATTTTGTACAGCATGCTCTCCAGTTTTCTGATTTATCTGTAATGATGTTAATTTTATTAGTATTTCATTTTTTTTAATTATTAAAATTAAATACTTACTAATCGGCTCCTCCGGAACGGGAGGATATGGTTCATATCTGAACAATTTCCGGAGGTCGAAAGTATCATCCCACCGATGGTTGTACCAATCCTCCTCCTCATCCATCCCCGTGTCTTCCCACATCTCATTCAATTCTTATCGGTCACACCACCAGTAATTCTTCTTTTTCTGTATCTGGCGCATATTGAGAAATCCATCAATTTTTACGGATTCCTCTGTAATGTTCTGCAAATTTACAAATAAATTTAATAAATAATAACAATATAACGACAGTATAATAACAATATAATAAAAACTTACTGGCATTGTCAGTACGAGAAAATAATCCTCAATAGCGTCTCTATTAAGGATACTTTCCATGTTACTGCTATCACCACATTTCTAAGCCCTAGAAAGAGCATCTTCGTGATCTGTGACGTGACGCCTTTGGAGCACCGTCACAAGGGCGGAAAGCCCGATCGGGTAGGACGCGAGGATCTGGAGCGTCCCTCATTTCGGGGAGAGTGCGATCCGTTTCTTTTGTTTTTATTTTTTGCGAAAATCGCAATTGCGCGCAGCATCGGCCTGTCGATGCGCGTGCCGTGCGATTCATAGGGAGAGCGACGGCGACGGTCCAAGAGAGCGGCCGGAGACCATTTTGTAAAGCAAGAGAAAGCGAGACGAGAAATGCCGGCATGCCGCAGCAGAGAGAGAGATGGAGCAAGAGTGAGAGAGAGCACGGGACCTCGCACAGCTAAGTATCACGTGGCCGAAAATTACGTGAATATCTCTCGCGCAAAATTAATCAAGGTGACTTCTTCTAGAGTACCGAGAGAACTCTGAGCCGTATCAACCCCGGGGCCGATTCTGGAGAAAGACGACGGAGGGCCCGACCAGCCTACCGCCTATTCCCCCCAGGAGAAATGCCAAAGGAGCAAACTCGGAGAAACATCCTCTCGTGCAGCTTTAAAAATACCGGCGAGAAATTACCCCGGCTAGGAGGAGAGTTAGGGAGACCCTAGGACCCCCGCCATCGACCCTATCATCGAAGGAATGCGCGAGAGATCGACGCGGCACTTAAGGTACCAAGGCGCGCGAGGCTCGGCTCTTCACTGTTCGGTGTGCCATAAGCCAGAGAGGGTGCCTCCAGATCTCCAGTTGTGCGACCAGAGGACAAATCTTCACCGCCAAATACTGTAAGCCGCCTCTCGGGTAGCCGTACGTAATTGTTGGTTGGTGCCGTGGGTGGCGAGAACGTAGAGTAATTACTGTGAGTACCGTGTCCTCTCGTTATCGTATCGTTTTGTGTTAGAGAGAGCGGTCTCTTTCTCTGAGTATCGTACCGTGGGGCCAGCCGACTTCGAGTTTCGCGAGCCGAGCCCTCTCCGAAAAAGTGCCGCCGACAGTCAATCGTTCCGAGAGCGAGAATCGTAAATTCTTGTTTGCCGATATATTCAAAGTAACGTTTATTACATATTCGATCAGTAAATTTTCAGAATGTGCGTGCAGCCGTTCTCCGCGAGTGTGTTAAATATTTCAATTTTCGACTCGGCGAGAGAGTCGTGCGAGAGAGTCACGAAATTACCGTTATCTCATTGTTACCTTTTTTTGTATACCGCGCCGTGTCTTGAATTATGTTTATGTGACCTCTGTATATACCGCGTGTCCGCGATAATAAGTTTAATCAGCGAACCGTTTACCGATTTTTTTTCTTTGTGAATTCCGTTCTTATAATATTGTCGCGAAATTGTTAAAAGTATTCAACATTGTTATAATTCATGAAAATTTAATAAATCGATTCCGTCATACCGACATATTTGCATATATCATTATATTATATTCTTCCATACCGCTAGCCTCAATGTTAATGTTTGTTATATAATTATATTGTCCCTTTATACTTATTACATGTAAAATTGTTAGTCCTAAGTGTTTGAAATATATATATGTCTATTCGTGTCAACATGTGTATGTCTGTCTATATACCTCTCTCTTAACCATAGACCAAAAATCCTATAGACCCGCGACTCACTGCCGAATTTTGAAGAGTTACCTTAAGTACCGTTTTCATTGATATCGTGGCGCATTTACATGCGCCTGGCGCTTAACTTTATCGTGAGTTACCGAAAGTACCGAAGTACGAGTAATTAACTCTTTTGTTACCGATCTTTGACGTTTTGTTATCAGAATTATTAGAATATTTAAATTGAACGCTCCCCTGTCAGAACTCGGCGTTTCGGAGCATGAAAAGACGTTGCAGATCATATTCATCATGATAATTCTCCAAAAATTTGGGGCTCAAAAAATCAGCAGTTTCTTCGGCTTCCATACTTTTGTTCTCGTGACACTTTACACGTTGATTGCTAGAAATTGTGCAACAGGATGCATATTTTATAATGTCGCTCCCCTCTTGATTTAATTCTACATCTCTTTTCATCTCTACATCTCTCTGTTCTAATTAGATCATCATTGTTTTAGCTAGCTCATTATTTCTTTACAGAGCACGTTTAAAGAGAGAGACAATTTTGTTGACTATACATAGCCAGGAGAGAAAAATATTTTTATTTGTTAGCTGAAACGCTTACGAATTTCTCCACATCGGAAACTAATTACTATCAGAATCCGAATCTTTATTAATTATTTGTCTAAGATTTAGCATCCAGTAGATATGATAATGGATTCTCTGCATTCTTATCGAACACACTTGCAAATTTCTAGCTCTAAAAATGCAATTTGGGCACAAGGCTAACTTGTCTAACTCTAATCTATCTGTCTTTGTATTCCATATATAAAATTCTACATTGGCGGTCGCGGCTGGAGAATTTCCTACACCAAGTTTACGATTTCATAAATATTGGAGATCGAGGTCACAGAAATGTTCTTTGATTTTTCCCGAGTCGTCATTTTCACTGCATTTTAAGTGTCCCAATTTTTTTCTTACTGTGTACAAATAAAGTAGTAGTTTACTGCTTGCAAATAGGGCACACACTGCACGATAAAATTTGATATAGGGAGCATCTACAACTGCAACACGTTTTCCCTTCAAGTAAAGTATATTTTGCAGTTTCGTGCAACCACACAGCACGAGCACGCGAGTATAAGTCTGCTACTCGCAGGAAACATGTAGAACAAAATTTTTGTCTTTATTTGTTTCGTAATAAAAAAAAATATTACATATGTAACAGACGCTTTTCGCGAGCGTCGGACTGCTCAGTCGGGATCAGGGCTCGAGAAAGGGTCGACAAATCACCCCGGTGATTTAGTACTGAGATACATGTAATTTATTCATATAAAACAAAATAAAGTATTCATACAAAAGAAATCAAATCCGCACTCGATCTAACGTCAGACTGCGGGTAACGTAATATATATAAAGTAATGCAATTCGAACGCGAGTGAGTAATAGGTAATGCAAAGCGATTATCTGTGCGCGAATATAAGCGAAATACAATGGTTCCGCGGGTAATATATAATACAAACTATTAAAAGTGCGCCAAGACAAAAGACACATAAGCGGTTCGTGGATAATATATAATATAATCAGCAAAAATCAGAACGCGAGTACAAAAGACATATAATCGGTCCGCGGACAATATATAATACAATCAGTAATACAATCAGAACGCGAATACAAGAGAAATATAGATGATCCGCGGATAATACATAATATAATCAGAGCGCGAATACACAGAAATATAGTCGGTTCGCGGATAATACATAATACACTCAGCCGCAAAAAAAGCGGTACACTTAAAATTTGAGAAAATTCACCAAATTTTAAATAATCATAATTTGGTAAATAATAATGATAAAAATATGTTAAGAGTTTAACACGGCTCTGTAATATAAATATAAATTTAAAGTGTAAGACAGGCAATAAGAGCCAATCGCGGAAGACAGTGCGTTATCCCAACAAAACTAAATTTTTTCGTTAGAATTAAATATCTGTGCACAAGGCACCAAATTTTACTTGGTTACCGCCAAGATTTTAAAATATGAAATAATCTCATCTTTGAGACTTAATTTCAATAATCCTGTAACCCCCCTACAGAAATAAATAAATGCAAGAGAAAAATATAGATCCGAAAGTCGCTAAATCGGGAATCGAACCCGAGACCTTTCGCTTGCCGGGCGACTGCTCTTCCAACTTAGCTATTCAGATCCTTTCGATTCTATACTTTTCTCTGTTATATATATAATAATGTTGATAAACAAACGCCTTTATGCCAGCGTGTATAAGTTAAGAGTTTAACACGGCTCTGTAATATAAAAAAATTTAGTTTTGTTGGGATAACGCACTGTCTTCCGCGATTGGCTCTTATTGCCTGTCTTACACTTTAAATTTATATTTATATTACAGAACCGTGTTAAACTCTTAACATATTTTTATCATTATTATTTACCAAATTATGATTATTTAAAATTTGGTGAATTTTCTCAAATTTTAAGTGTACCGCTGGCATAAAGGCGTTTGTTTATCAACATTATTATATATATAGCAAAAAAAGTATAAAATCGAAAGGATCTGAATAGCTAAGTTGGAAGAGCAGTCGCCCGGCAAGCAAAAGATCTCGGGTTCGATTCCCAATTCAGCAACTTTTGGATCTATATTTTTCTCTTGCATTTATTTATTTCTGTAGGGGGGTTAAAGAATTATTGAAATTAAATCTCAAAGATGAGATTATTTCATATTTTAAAATCTTGGCCGTGACCAAGTAAAATTTGGTGCCTTGTGCACAGATATTTAATTCTAACAAAAAAATTTAGTTTCGTTGGGATAACGCACTCTCTTCCGCGATTGGCTCTTATTGCCTGTCTTACACTTTAAATTTATATTGATAAAAATGTTTAAAAAAACAAAATGAAGGTTTTAATGTCTACTTTAAGAATATTTAAGTGCCAATTATGCTCATCCATTTTCTCAAAATGGCGGATAACAAAGTGAGAATGTAAAATTGATTATTAAAAGACCGAATTTGGGACAGTGTACGGTGCAAATCAGGTATCGCAGCCCAATGGGACCAAATGCACGTGAAAGTGTGGAGTGTTACCTTTAAAATGCTTTTTTACCGAGCTTGATATAATAATTATTCATTGAATTATTCCAAATTAAATTCAAAACGCTTTTTTTCTTCAATTTGCAGTTCAGCGAATAATTATCGTATTAAGCTTGATAAAAAAGCATTTTAAAGGTAACACTCCACACTTTCACGTGCATTTAGTCCCATTGGGCTGCAATACCTGATTCACACCACGCACTGGAGCAAAGCGGGAATCTTTATTTATCAGTTTTGTATGCTTTTATTCATCCACTATTTTGAAAAAAATGGTTGCACATAATTTTAATTTAATTTACGTGTGTGTGTGTGTGTGTGTTCGTTTGTATACCACAAAGATAAGGATCTCGTGGTTCGTCAACTTCACAGTATTTAAAGACTCCACCACATCTTGTGGCGTGTGTGTGTGTTTGTGTACGCGCGCACGCATGTGTATATTAATAGTGGGTATGACCTCCTCGTGCGCGTATTTCCTCATTCATGCGATCAGGCATACTCTGTATTAATTTTTTTATTTTATCCTGCATAATTGCATCCCATGAGTTTTGAATAATTCTTTGAAGTTCTCGCAGTAACTGAGGGGCAGGTACGTGATTTTGTACTTTCTTGCCGAGATAGTCCCACAAATGTTCGATGGGATTTAAATCTGGACTATTTGCTGGACTATTTCTTCAAAACTCATGGGATGCAATTACGCAGGATGAAATAAAAAAAATTAATACAGAGTATGCCTGATCGCATAAATGAGGTAATGCGCGCACGAGGTCATACCCACTATTAATATACACATGCGTGCGCGCGTACACAAACACATACACACGCCACAAGGAGTGTTTGGAGTCTTTAAATACTGTGGAGTTGATGAACCACGGGGTCCTTATTCTTGTGGTATACAAATAAACACACACACACGCGTAAATTAAATTAAAATTATGTGCAACCATTTTTTGTTAAAATAGTGGATGAATAAAAGCATACAAAACTGATAAATAAAGATTCCCGCTTTGCTCCAGTGCGTGGTGTGAATCAGGTATTGCAGCCCAATGGGACTAAATGCACGTGAAAGTGTGGAGTGTTACCTTTAAAATGCTTTTTTATCAAGCTTAATACGATAATTATTCGCTGAACCTGGGAGGTCTGATGGCGCGCTTGACGTGTCGGAGCCTGGCATCTTCCATAGCCCGGTGGAAGTCTTAGACAGGGAGCAGGTTCTGTCGGATAACTGCCGGGCTTACGCCGAGGAGATTCGGAGGCTTGAGGGGCGCATCAGCGAGTTGGAGGCGAGCAACCGAAAACTCCGTGAGGAGTTGGAGGTTGTTCGCGGTGCGATGGCTCCCCTGCCTCCCTCTTCTGGGGAGAAGGAGGCGCCTCCTGCAAAGAAGAGGTCACGGCGAAGGCGGGACAGAGGGGTGGTCTCTGAGCCGGAATTTTCTGGTAAGAAGACCACCTCTGAGGTGCGGAGGACTCTGTTTGAGTCCTCCTCTGAAGCGGCTTCGGGGGGGGATCCACACCAGCAGCTTTTAGCGCGGATGGATCTCCTCATCGAGAGGCGCATAAGTGGGGCGCTTGAGGACCTGAGGAAGACGGTAGAGTCACTCAGGTCCTCTTTGGTTTCCCGGGGGAGGGGGACAGGGTCGCCTGTCTCTGCCCCCCCGGTCAAGGAGGTTTCCCCCGTCCTCTCGACGCCTGTGCGTGGGAGGCGGGGTCGTGGTACGAGAAGGAAGGTTTCCTTCCCGGGGCTCGGGTCTTCGTCCCCGTCGGTGGTTGATTCGGCTGTCGGGGGGGTGAGGGGCCCGGGTCCTGGGAGGGTTCGTGTGTCCGGACCTTCTGGTTCCGGACTGGGTGTTCGGCGGGGCCATTTAGCGCGGGCTGCACGCGTTCCGAGTACGTCGGCGGTGCAGCTCGTTTCGACGGGGGACCGGTCCTACTCGGACATTTTGAGGGAGGCGAAGTCGCGCGTCGACTCTGCGGAGTTGGGCATTGGCCCGATGTCAATGCGTTTCGGTGTGACTGGGGGTCTGCTTCTGCAGGTCTTTGGAAAAGACACGGTGGAAAAGGCTGACTTACTTGCAGGTAAGTTGCAAGAGGTCTTCCTGGAGAAGGGCGTGGTGGTCTCCCGCCCCCAGAAAACCATGGAGCTTAGGCTCCGTGGGACTATGGGGGAGGGGATTACCACGCGTGAGGAAGTATTGGAGGCGTTGGTGTCTCTGGGGGGATGCAGCGCGGGGGATTTCCGGATCGAGTTGATCCGGCCTCTGCCGCGGTCCCTTTGGAGCACCCTATGGGTGCGCTGCCCGGTGGCCATTGGCCGTAAGGCCTTGATGGCGGGCAGTTTGGAGGTAGGATGGAACACCCTGGGGGTGGAGCTACTTAGCGCCCGCCCCTTGAGGTGTTTCAGGTGCCTCGAGTTGGGGCATGCGCGGGTGAACTGCTCGTCTCGGGTGGACCGCTCGCGGTTGTGTTACCGCTGTGGTGTGGAGGGACACCAAGCGGCGGGATGTGTCGCCACCTCTCGCTGTCCGACTTGTGCGGACGGCGGGAGGTCGGCTGACCATGTCCTGGGTGGGCGGGGGTGCGGCTCGCTCCCCCCTCCACCCGGGCAACGCACTACCGGGGCGAAGGATAGGCGCCAGGCTCCGGGCCGTCCTGATGGGGGACGGCCTTTGGAGGCCAAGGCTGCCTTGGCATGCGCGAAGGCACCGGGGCCCCCTGTTGGGGGGGCTCCCAATAGTCCCGAGTGGGTGGGGGTGGACTGCAGTCGGGGGCGGGGGAGGTCACGGAGAGGTGGCTCCCCTGTGCCGGGCTGTAGCTCTGCTTCCAATGTTTAATGTCGTTTTGTTAATTTGTCGTAGTGTGTAGCGGTGGATGTGGGGGGTTCCGGGGAGGTCGCCGAAAGGTGACTCCGTGGTCTCCCTGCTCCGCCATGTCTATGTTAGTAGGTAACGGCGCTGGGTGTTGAATGCCGGGGAGGTTGCCGCAAGGTGACTCCGCGGCCCCTTCACCCGCGCCAAGTCTATGTTGTTGTTTAGTGTTGTCTTTCGTTCATAGGTGGGAGTAACAACCCTCCCACCTTCACTGTGGTCGGCCACTGGGCCTTCGCTGTTGGCCCCTAGAGGGCTGGGCCTGTGGCCCTTATTTGGTCATTGTTGTGGATGTGAATATGTCTGTCCACGTAGTTGGTGACGTCCTGTGACGTCTTAAATGTGGGGTGGGCGGCTGCGGCCGTCTCACTAACCGGGTTCGGCAGGGAGAAGGGTGGGGGCCCTGATCCCATTGCACGTCGACCCAGGGAAGTCCGGGGGGAGCTAGTAGTCCGGCTCCCTCCGATGCCCTTTCGGGGCAAGGGTATTGTCCTCTCCGGGGGGAGGCCTGTAGTGTCCTCTCGGGGGGATGTGTCCTACCTACAGGACGCCGGTCGGGTGTCCACCGTGAAGTAATGCTAACGCGGTTCCGCGATGGACATAACCCATACGACCAGGGGCTTCAGTCAGGTTTTAGGTCGGTCCCCCGTCCGATAGTCCCTCGGGATACTACGGGCGGGAATCCACCACGAAGCCTCCTGACCCTCCCTCAGGGGTCAGGACGGCGAAGTTTGGTTTAGGCAAATTTCCTGACTATAAAAAAAAAAAAAAAAAAAAGTGGATAAATGAAAGCATACAAAACTGATAAATAAATGTTCCCGCTTTGCTCCAGTGCGTGGTGTAAATCAGGTATTGCAGCCCAATGGGACTAAATGCACGTGAAAGTGTGGAGTATTACCTTTAAAATGCTTTTTTACCAAGCTCGATACAATAATTATTCGCTGAACTGCAAATTGAAGAAAAAAAAGCGTTTTGAATTTAATTTGGAATAATTCAATGAATAATTATCATATCGAGCTCCGTAAAAAAAAGCATTTTAAAGGTTACACTCCACACTTTCACGTGCATTTGCTCCCATTGGGCTGCGATACCTGATTTGCACCGTACACTGTCCCAAACTCGGTCCTTTAATAATCAATTTTACATTCTCACTTCGTTATCCGCCATTTTGAGAAAATGGATGAGCATAATTGGCACTTAAATATTCTTAAAGTGGACATTAAAACCTTCATTTTTCTTTTTTGTACATATTTTTATCATTATTATTTACCAAGTTATGATTATTTAAAATTTGGTGAATTTTCTCAAATTTTAAGTGTACCGCTTTTTTTGCGGCTGAGTGTATAATTGGAGCGCAAATACAACAGAAATGTAGTCGGTCCGCAGACAATTTAAGGAGACGCGGTAGTGTCTCCGGCCATGTTCAAACCCTAAAAGACCTTAAAAGACACTACAAGTCTCCTTATCCTGCACCATCAAAGTCCATTTTTTGGGGGTGTAGAACTACTAAAATATAAAAAATTTTGAATTGCACGTAATATAATCTGAAAGGCGGCATCACCACGAGTAATTTGAGCCAAGAAAAAATAAAATCGGTCAAGCCGTTCTGGAGATACAAGCGGTCAAAAAGTGACGTTTTTCATGAAAAATTAAGTAACGTCGTCTTCTTCTTCTTCTTCTTCTTCTTCTCTGTCCGCGTATAAATCTCTTCTCACCTGTCACTCACACCTCCCTCAACTTCTACCCACCCCTTTCCCTCCCACATCCCGCCACCACCCCCACCCCACCCCACCCCCACTCACAACCCTCTTTCACCCTTTTTCGTCCTCTCTCACCCTCTTTCGTCCTCTCTCACCCTCTTTCACCCTCTTTCGCCCTCTCTCACCCTCTTTCGTTCTCTTTCACTCTCTTTCATTCTCTCTCACCATCTTTCACCCTCTTTCATTCCCTCTCACCCCCTTTCGTCCTCTTTCACTCTCTTTCGTCCTCTTTCACCCTCTTTCGTCCTACCTTACCCTCTTTCGTCCTCTCTCACCCTCTTTCACCCTCTTTCGTCCTCTTTCACCCTCTTTCATTCCCTCTCACCCTCTTTCGTCCTCTTTCGTCCTCTTTCACCCTCTTTCATTCTCTCTCACCCTCTTTCGTCCTCTCCTCACCCTCTTTCATTCTCTCTCACCCTCTTTCACCCCGTTTCGTCTTCTTTCACCCTCTTTCATTCCCTCTCACCCTCTTTCGTCCTCTCACCCTCTTTCATTCTTTCTCACACTCTTTTACCCTCTTTCGTCCTCTTTCACCTTCTTTCACTCTCTTTCGTCCTCTCTCACACTCTTTCATTCTTTCTCACTCTCTTTCGCCCTTTCTCATCCTCTTTCGACCTCTTTCACACTCTTTCGTCCTCTCTCACCCTCTTTCGTCCTCTTTCACCCTCTTTCGTTCTCTCTCACCCTCTTTCGACCTCTTTCGTTCTCTTTCACCCTCTTTCGTCCTCTCTCACCCTCTCTCACCTCTTTCACCCTCGTACGTCCTTTCTCACCCTCTTTCGTTCTCTTTCACCCTCTTTCGCCTATCTGGTTTACTCTTACCCTCATTCGTCCTCTCACCCTATCTCCAAAAAATCATAAAAATGAAAAGGTCAAGCCATGTTCAAAAGAAGGTCCTCAAAAATTTAAACCTAGTCTGTACAATGAAAAATAATTACTCGTAATTCCAGAGTTCCAATTTGTTAATATCGAATAATGTATTTGTTTCAAGTAATGGCAGTAGAGTCAAATACATACCTACGTATATGCAGTTTTTGCTGTTAATTGTACTTGAACGAAAAAAATAATTAAATGATTTAAATATAGCACATTTTAAATCAAGAAACTTATATAATCGAACTCTGTTTAGGAAAAGGTAGAACATTTCATTTGCCTCTGCCTTTACAAGAAACATTGGATAAGGTATGTCCTCCGGAAGATCCTATAAATTTGAATAACGAGTTGCACATTCTCGTTCGAGGTATACCCAAGAAATCTAAAGTGGTTTGGGAAAATTTGGTAGATATTAATAAAATGTATAAGGCTTTACAATGGTTGAAAGAAAATAATCCTCATTACTCAAAAATTCGTCTTCCAGCGTCATCTGATGATCTATTAAAGGATAAGTTGCAGGAAACAGAATATAGGATTGTCGATGAGGAAAGCGACAATGACGAAATAAATGAGGTGGTTGAGGAATTACCAGCATTGAATTTGTACAATGTACAGCAAAACAAAAATAATAATGATCAAACCGTTTTAAAACGTACGGCTTTTCTCACACAAATCACTGAACATTCGGATATTAACGATCAGTATACAATATACCCAATACACGCAAAAAAAATCGATAACGAATCTGCATTGAAGCTTTATCAAATGGTGAAAATTGAAGATTTTCCAATGGATAATCGTTATAAATATCTGGATGTCATGTGTTTCCCTGATTTATATCCTGATGGTGTCAATGGACAACGAGAAAATAGAAACTTTGCATCGCCGGAATATTTATTTATTAGAACACGATTGATGTCGAAACATAGTAGATTCAGGTTGAATCTGCAGTATCTGTTCTTCCTTCTCAATGATGCTAACTACCGACAGTTGAAAAGTGGTATCTATTATACGATGATGGTTACTAACCCACGAGAGAGATACACTGCTGGTAGATACTTGAACGAATTGAAAGGTTACCAATTAGAATCGAATTTAATGGGTATTTTCGCAAAATTGAGAAATACGGATCAATTTTGGCGACAACCGTCCAATAATGTAAAATGCATGACTTTGCATTACGGTCCAGCGACGTGGTTTTTGACTTTGAGTCCTAGTGAATGGAAATGGTCCGATTTGGGTGAATATTTACGAGATATGAATCCCGATAAAGAGAAGTTAGGCATCAGCGAACTAGTCGCATACGATCCTGTAAGTACTTCTAGATTCAGGTGCATAAAATTCGAAGCCATGATTGATTTTATTTGTTCGTCCGATAATCCAATAGGAAAGGTTATTCATTACTTCTGGCGACTGGAATATCAACGTAGAAGTATCCAGCACATGCATTGTATGATTTGGATAAAAGATGCTCCAGTATTAGAAAAATCGCCGGATGAAGAAGTTGCTACGTTTATTCAAAAATACGTAACGTGTGAAATTCCAGATGAAAATGTTTCCCCAACGTTGTACGATACGGTAATAAGTGATCAGAATCATAAACATAACTCGTATTGCATGCGTACGAAAAAAACGGAAACTAATATATACTGAAAGTGTCGGTTCGATTTTCCTCGGCCAGTTACTGAGAATTCCGTTTTAAGAGACGTTATCACTTCGATAGTCGGTAGAAAAAATTTACGCAGTAAGAGCAGATTGTACGATCTTCCTCGCAAGGAGTCGGAAAGGTTTATAAATGATTATAATCCGTCTATCAAATTAGCCTGGGAGGGAAATATGGACATACAATTTATTAGAGAAAAATCAGAGTTTTTAAACTCATATTTAACAAAATACACAACAAAGTCGGAAAAATGCAATACAGACTTTGAAGTGATAGATTCGAATAAGTCCTTGGCATCGAAACTGTGGAATTTTGCAATGCGTTCATTAAATAACAGAGTATGCGGTGCTTTAGAAACTGCGGATACACTATTAGGGAATCCCTTGTACGGTACGGATAATGATACCATGGTCAAATGGATCGATGTTAATGAGGTGAGAAATAGAAAAGTTAAAACATTTAATGAAGTTTAAGCTCTTGATAAAAATTGTACGAATATTTACTGTTCGTCACTCATCGATGATTACTATCCAAATAGACCTCAGGAATTAGAATCATTGAATTTGTACGATTTTGCCAGATTCTGGGAAATTACGAAACAGATGTCAAATAATGACGAAGTCAAGTGTTACAAACTGGCATCGGGTTTATTTTTAAAAAAACGAAAAAAGGGTTATTTAATTAACCATTATCGATTTAATATAAAAACTGAGCTCGAAAAATACTTTTACTCGCTGCTTCTTCTGTTCAAACCATGGAGAGATTTGAGTGAACTCAAAAGTACATTCGAGACTTACACGGATGCCTTTAAGAATTCAGAGTCTGTTTTAACGAATGGCAATGAAATATCACGAAAGGCTCGAAGAAATACAGAAAGCTTTTGAGAACGTTGCTGAATTAATCAAGAAGCGCGAAAATGATCTGAAAACAGCAGACAGAGACAAATCCGATGACGATGAACTGGATTGTAATCCGATAGAAGCTGACGACGCGATGAAAGATCTGGAAGATTTTGGTAAGATTGACGACCCGATTGATTTCGCAAATGATGTCGCAATTGAACAAAGACCAGAAAAGAGTCTTTGATGGAGTATGCCAAGTTTTACAAGATAAGAATCAGATTCTGCGACTGTACGTAAGTGGCGAGGGTGGTACAGGGAAAAGTTTTCTAATTGAAACGATTAAACATTGGATCAGAATAAATTTGGAAAAAACGACTGCCATATCTGCTCCCACGGGTATCGCAGCATTCAATATCAATGGCTTGACAATCCATAGAATGTTTCAACTACCGGTTAGTCATGAATCTACACCAAAATATACGCAATTGTCAGACATGGTCTTGAAAACTTTCAGAGACAAATTAAAGAATGTCGAATTATTTATAATCGAAGGAATTACATGTAACAATGCAATGATGGATTTAGGAACGACTGTATTCAGTGATGGTCAAGCCTATGTAGGTTTGTCACGAGTAAGTAAATTGGAAGGCCTACATTTGATAAATTTTAATCCAGCATCAGTTAAAGCAAACTCGAGAGCCATTGTAGAATATAATCGACTGAGATCTATATTCAAATCTGAACTGCCACAAATCAATCCGTCCGAGAAAAAGGTTGTGAAAATGTACGATCGTCGATGGGATATCCCTAATATCATTGATGATATGCAGAATTATGATTGTGAGGAACCAGAAAGTATAGTTACGTGGAAAATATATGGCCTTTGCAATAACGATGCTGTTTCGTGTTACGCTAATGTAATATTACAATGTGCGTTTCATTGCGTACGTATTAGGCAACAAATACTGAAAAATAAAGCATCGAATGCATTGATTGATGCCATCTGCGCGTAAGGTAAACGTAAATATTGCAACATTCAAGCGGTTAGAAGATCTGTCGGAAAACGCTTCGAAGAACGAACACAACAAGATGTTTCGGAATTTTTTACGGCTCTAATGTCGACGTATTCCGACATCAATGATGTATTAGAACTCGAATTAAAGCACGTAACATATTGCTCGAATGTCAAATGTAATTACAATGTAACTTAACTGGAAAGCAGTAGTTTGTTAATATTACCTATACATTCGACATTAAAAAAGAAAAAAGGTGTAACTCTACAAAGTTTGATTAATGTAGAATTTTCTAAATGGGAAACGATAAACGGCAATTGTAACGAATGTAAGGGCACCGTGTTGAAAAAGAAAACCGTAATCGAATCAACTTTATCCGTCGTGGTAATACAGCTCAATTTATATACTTTTGTAAACGGTGCTTCTAAAAAAATTATCAACAATCGGATTACCGCCGTGCCGACGAGTAATATCACGATTAATAAAAAAAAGTACAAGCTAATAAGCGCTATATTTCACGAAGGTGAAGAAATGAATCGTGGTCACTACACGTGTATGTTGAGAGCTGACACAAAATCGGAATGGTATTACTCTAATGATATGGAAGTGTTCAAGAAAAAATGGCCCAAAGGAGCACAAGGGGCATACATATTGTTCTTAGAACAGATTAAATAATGGCGCTGTATAAAAGCTGCCGTAAACACTACATTAAAACATCAACTGTTCTAGCGCTGTATAAAAGTTGCCGTAAGCGCCAAAATAAAATATCGGCTGCTCTGGCGCTTTATAAAAGCTGCTGTAAGCGCTGCGTTAAAACGAGTGCAATAAGTTTCTAACTTGACCTAGGCTTCATGACATTTCAAAAAGTATCATCCAGAAAAAAATTATCAGACAGAAATATGTATGTTGTGTTAAAATCGGAGAGACAAAGAAAAATATATGGTTGCGTTTTCACGAGAATGGGCGATGGAGGGGCCCATTCTTTATTTTTAATATTCATACAAGAATATAAATTCATTCTGTTGCAATTGAAATAAATGTGCAATGTATCGTTAAAAGTTATTACAATTATACAAACATTTACATATATGATTAAATAAAATATATATGTATACTATAATATAATTATATATTTTATATATGTACATATATACCATATATTTCAATTATTTTGAACTGTATTGCATAAATTGTTACTTATACAAAGTTATGTGATAAGAATCGAAAATACATATATTTGTGATACTTGAATTATTAGAAAGCTGCTCTATATATCTGTACTTTAAAAAGTAACTGATATCCTAAAAAATCATAAAAATGAAAAGGTCAGGTCATGTTCAAAAGAAGGTACTCAAAAATTTAAACGATCTAATAATAAATTATCACGAAAAGTAACTGATATGTTATTCAAGGTGCCAGTTCAAAGTGAACATACGTAAAGTGTATATTATCTAAATTTAGTAATAATATATTACCATGAAAAGTAACTGTGATATTTTATTCAAGGTGCAAGTTCACATTGAATATACATACATATAAGTAAAACTGATTACAATTTGATTCTAGAAAATAAGTGCGATATGTTATTCTTAGTGCACAAAATATAATAGTCGTTTATAGAGATTTGATTTGAAATTCATACTAGCCCGTACAATGAAAAATAATTGCTCGTAATTCCAGAGTACCAATTTGTTAATGACTCAGAAAAATAACATGGCGGCCTGCTCTCAAAAAACTTTCGATGGATAGAATAAATAATTGAAATAAGAGTTGTGAAAATTGTATAAATTAAAAACCTCCAATCTTTCTTTAGTAAAATTTCGAATTTTCGTATCAACTTCCGATTTGTGTTATACCGTATTTTCAGGGAGTAAGTTATTGATCAGAAAACTTTGCCTTGTTGCTCGAAACGGGTGTATATTAAGTAAAATTTATAAATGTACAGTTCTCAGGTCAACTACAATAAAGCTATACGCTTAAAAAGTTTACTGATTATTTGTCGTAATATACAATAAAAAATTACATATTAATTATTCAAGATACAAGTGAGAAATAAATATCATTAAAATATACAAAAAAAATTTATCAATTTGACTCTGAAAAGTAAGTGACATGGTTCTCAAAGTGCAAGGTTTCATTTGACTTACAATTTTCTTCAGAAACACAGAAGAAAAAGGTATTTGTATATAGTTTTGTATATTCACTTCGTTGTGTGTGTAGAGCTTTTAAAAATACGTTGAATCCTTATTCTAATCTAATCTTCTTCTAATGTAATACTTTTCGTATTTCAAATGTTGTAGTAATTATTCTGTAAGAGCTTCGACATTATTTCTAAATGGACATCGAGAAACATCATAGTTTTTTGAGAGCAGGCCGCCATGTTATTTTTCTGAGTCATTAACAAATTGGTACTCTGGAATTACGAGCAATTATTTTTCATTGTACGGGCTAGTATGAATTTCAAATAAAATCTCTATAAACGACTATTATATTTTGTGCACTAAGAATAACATATCGCACTTATTTTCTAGAATCAAATTGTAATCAGTTTTACTTATATGTATGTATATTCAATGTGAACTTGCACCTTGAATAAAATATCACAGTTACTTTTCATGGTAATATATTATTACTAAATTTAGATAATATACACTTTACGTATGTTCACTTTGAACTGGCACCTTGAATAACATATCAGTTACTTTTCGTGATAATTTATTATTAGATCGTTTAAATTTTAAAAGGTTTAAATTTTTGAGTACCTTCTTTTGAACATGGCTTGACCTTTTCATTTTTATGATTTTTTTAGGATATAATATAATCACAGCGCGAATACAACAGAAAGATAATAACGAATAGTGAGGTCGGATGCGGTTCCGGTGCCTAGGCGCATTTTTTCCGACGGTCCGATTCTAATTTTGACAAGTGTCAAGGCGGGACCTTATCGGTATTTCGGCGCAGATGAGGAGCGCGCGAGAGATGACGGCGCGACCACTTTTCGGGGGTATCGGAACTTCGCAAGTATAAGAAACCGGCAGGGCGTAACACGTACGCGTAAGGGGCGCGTTTTCGCCCGATGACAAACCCCCACGCAACAAAGACGGTTTCACGATGAGAGCGAGTAGGCGACGCGTATCTAAAAGCGCGCGTGCGAGAATGTCGGTACTAATTGCGTGCAGGCCATGTGCGACCGTTAACCTGCAAATAGAGGGATGCACCGACCTACTGCAACTCAGCAGCAAAGGGACGTCACCGACAAGAAGTCGGTGCAGAGAGATTTCGGAAGACAGATAGAGAGATAGTCGGCCCTGAGAATCGAGGGAGACCGAGTATTTTTGACCTCGTGTCGACTGATTCGGGAGATTCTCGGGTTCAGCTATATTCGGAAATGTTGCGAGGTTTGCAACGGAGTATGTTCGATCTCAGATTTCCATATATACCGTTCCGTCGATCAGGATCGATCGAAATCAGAAATCGGAATTCCTTTGTTCTATTTTTCGACTCTATTTATACCTAGAATGTAACGGGACTTCTGCCGCCAAAGTTATTCGATTGTTCCCGTCTGTCGTCGGGTTTTGGCTGTTCGTGTACGCGTATCTATAATCTGTGCCGTATGTATATGTACGCGTAGCTATAGTGCGCGTATCTACAGTACGTGCCGTGCGAAATACGAGTCGCTTCAGCGACTATTATGTGAGAGATTAGAGTGGCGCGTAAGCGCCCGCTGCATTGCCCGGCCGGTGTTCGCCGGGCGCAGCCTTCCGACATGCAGTCGGGAACGATGGGAAGATGCATCGTTACCCACATTTTTGTCAGTTCATTAAAATCAATTATATCATCCGGTTTTAAAACTTGTACACATTTATCATTAAAGTCATCACTATCGCAATCAGAATATAATATCACTTCTTTATCTACTTTTTCATATACTTTTTCATTTACTTTTTTGTCTACTTTTTCATCTACTTTTTCATATAATTTCATCGACAATAATAATTTTTGATCTATTTTGACTTACAGAAACTTTATGACGGATGGACAGAAATTGCAGGGTTAAATAGTCTTTTAATAAAAAGAGTAGGGGATGCATGACAAAAATTAGCATGAAGTTTATTATTGTTGCGGATTGGAGAGACAGAGAGAGAGAGAGAGAGAGAGAGAGAGTGTGTGTGTGTGTGTGTGGGTGTGTGTGTGTGCGTGAATGCATCTCGGAGTGCATTCTGCGCCTTGCAACAAGCGCAGCTAACTGCGCTGAAAAATAGCCGCTCGAATTTGGCACGACGATTCACACTAAATCTCCGTGCGCCAATCGCGAGCGAACGCGCCCGCCATAACGCGAGACCGCGCGCGTCTTTAACGCTCGCAATACCTGTCGTTTGAACGGTGACAGGTAACCGTATCGTAACAAACATAAAACCGACGACAACAAGTGATTTTGCCCTCCGACATTCGAGAGGATTCTATCATTATGTGGAAGGAACACAAACACGGTGTTCCTTACCTCGGAACTCTCTCGAAGGTCGGTAGAAAACAATCACGTTGGTTCGCGCTTTCTCTTGTCGAACGGATCTATCGTCGTACAGTCGTTCGCGCGTACAGACAGCGTTACTTTTCTCTCTTCTCGATTTTCGTCGCACTTCTCGCGGGAGATCGATTTTGTCGTTGGATTGCACTTCCGGCAATCATTGCACGCTTCTAATTGCAGTTCGCTTGCATTAGAGCATTTCTTTTGTACTGTATAATTATTTGTAAAAATATATTGTGTGCTGTGAACTTTCTTTATTTCCTTTTTTATCTGTGCCGTCCAAAACTTGACACTCGCGTCCGCGCACTAACTATAATCACTCCGCGTAGCATCGAATATTGCACAATTATGCATCTTTCTTCATCTCTTCATCTCTACATCTCTGTTCTAATTAGATCATCATTGTTTTAGCTAGCTCATCATTTCTTTACAGAGCACGTTCAAAAAGAGACACTTTTGCTGACTATGCATATCAGATAGGAGAAAGAAATAATTTAACCGAGATTAACAGTAAAATCATTTATTTGTTAAAAGCATTATACAGAATATTATTTATAGCACAAGCTATCAATTCACAATCTACAAGTGATTCGTTGTCAAACATATTGCTTCCACGTATCACTTTTTCAGCATTGCTCGCATCGCTGATATTATTTCGTTGTAAAATATGCATAAATTGTTTAAACTTTTTGGTAACGTTATGTGTATTTTCACACAACCAGGAATACATATGATCAATACATTTATCGAAATCAAATAAATGTAATAAAGTTGACGGTTTCATATATTATACAAAAAATTATCTGACAATGTAATTTTTATAATTGTTGAATTAGATGTATTAAAATGTTAGATCTCGAATCCATAGCGGAGTCCCAGTTAGTTACTCAATGTCCGCATTACTCGTGTCTGCATTAGCAATCTCCACGTTTCAATAAACAATATTATTTGATTGCCTCGATTGTCACCGAGAGCCAATTCCACATAGGATATATTTCCAATGCTGATTCGTATCTCCAAATATTTGTATGATGTTAGGATTAAGGCGTATCTTCTTCCAAGTATACGAATCGCAAAAAGAGATAAAGCGCTATAAAATTTTATTTAAATTATTTAACAAAAGTTGTTTATCATCAATGAAAAAGGTTTCCGGATGGATGCCGCATGGTTTAACAGCGTAACGCCGACGTTTCGCAAACGTTGCAGTTTGCATCTTCAGGGCTGAGAGCTCCGATATTGAGCTTTCTTGAGTTGTGGTCCTTATATATATTATAAGAGGTTTTTTATCTACGGAAAAGTATTCCGTAATGACGCCGCTTAATGGTGTGAGTGTATATTAAGGGCAGTGTGCCAAATAGGGTTTGTTTAATAACCTTTGTCGCGGTTGAGGTTGTTGGGATGTTTTAGAATTTCTAGGGTTTTACGATGTTTCTTGGCGAAATAGCTTTGCGAGGGAGCTAGTCTGGTTGCTTTGTCGTATTGTACCGAGTGTCCCGTCTCCATCCAATGTTCTGCCAAGGCTGATTGACTTAAATGGCAGCACTTGGCACTCCGTTGGTGTTCCTTAATTTGTGTACCGATCTTTCTCCCAGTTTCTTCTATGTACACTTTTCCGCAGAAGCAAGGAATCCTGTATACACCTTGTGTTTCTAAGTATGGTCTCCGGTCCTTGGGATTAGGAAGTAGTTGCTCAATCTTATTTTGAGGAAACATCGTGAAGCCCTAGAAATTCTAAAACATCCCGACAACCTCAACCGCGACAAAGATTATCAAATAAACCCTATTTGGTACACTGCCTTTAATATACACTCACACCACTAGGCGGCGTCATTACGGAATACTTTTCCGTAGATGAAAAAACTCCCATAATATATATAAGGACAACAACCCAAGAAAGCTCAATATCGGAGCTCTCAGCCCTGAAGATGCAAACTGCAACGTTTGCGAAAAGTCGGCATTACGCTGTTAAACCACGCGGCATCCATCCGGAAACCTTTTGCATTAATGATTTCAATAGCCGCGAAAGTCTCAAAACTAGAAAAGTTGTTTATTTTAAAAATCTGTATTTAACAAAAATATTGAAACTTACTTGTCACATTTTTTCTTTGGGATATCTTGTACTTTTGGAACGTAATAATTTATGTTGCAATCTTCGCCAGAGTACAACCTTTTCAGTCGAATGATCAATTGCGATATTAAATTATTTATAATAGTTCAGGTTTATATTGATGTAAAATGCTGATGCAATAATATTTTTAGCCAATTAAAGCGCTGATGCATGGCTGCTATAATATCATACTCAGGTGTTCAAAATGCATCATATTCAAAATTTTCGATGCAACATTATCCACAGATGAAATTTTAGAATTATTGTCAAGGTTAAAAATATGCAACATGTTCAAGCGCCAATGTATGGCTGCTGACCTAATCCTCAGGTATTTAAAACGTGACAAAATTATGCGATATGCAAATTGTATCAATTTCATACACTAGTGATGTGACATCATCATCAATGAAATCATAAAAAAATGCACAGCTGCTATGACATCAACCTCAGGTGTTTAAAGCGTAACAATTATCAGAATAGCAAAAATGTATCACGAGCGCCAATGTATGACATCATTCTAAGATGCAATATTAGAATTATTGTCAAGGTTAAAATGCACAAAACTTCAAGTATCAATGATCACATAAAAATCATGGCAAGGAGACATACACTGTCAGTATATTTATTAAGAGTTCCGCAAGAGCATCAAGATGGAAGCAAGTTTGTTGATGTAATCCACAAGGGTGAATTCGATGGAAGAATACATTGTGTGGAAGCAGCAATGTGATGAATTTATTGCATCATTGGAAGAACAAAGTCGAATTAAACGTCCACGGTTAGCGATCGGAAATCGACAATCGCTTGTCGCCCAACTTACTCGTCTGGAAAATTTGAAGAATGATGTACGCAGACGTTTCGTACACGCAGGTACCGGAAGTAGTTCGCGAGGAAACAGACTGTGACATCCCGTCTATTTCAATTTTTTCGCTCTTGGTATAATTATTGTACGCTATTCATATTCTTGTAAAAATAAGACTATTAATAATTATTATATCTTACTAATTGCTCTAATTCGACTATTTTTGTATTAATAGTTAAAACCATTAGATCTGGGGTCCTCCGTATAAGAATCAAGCACCTTTATCTAGTCCTAATCACGCGACCAATCAGGCATTATCTAGGGACCCCAGAGACAGCACATAACTAGCGGAACTAACTAGATATTCTCTTACAGGAACACTTATTAATACACCTCTATTACAATAATATTAAACAATATAAATAATAAGATCAGACAGAAATATTTTTATCGGCTCTCAATATTAAGAATATAAATATAATGTTTTTTAAATCGGCCAACAGAGCCAAAGCACGAAAAATTAATTATTCGGAACTGTATCTCTTGGTTTGAGATCACTAAGTTCCATATATGAATCAATCTCGAAACTTACATATGGAGAAATAGCTCATCAGGAGGTAGCTCATCTCGACTAAATGTATCGGGTCAGTGACTTATCTCTCTTATATACCCCTGCGGGAGTTTTCCACTCACGAAAAACCGAATTCCTTCTGCGTGCCTTAGTGGCGAAGGATCGGACTGCGCGCGATCGCCGGTAAGTCGTTACCGACCGAGCCGATGGGTGGGAGATACTGCTAGATGGCGCGGGGAGTGGTGCGCTCGAGGGGTTACGACGGCGGGTCCGCGTTAACTCTCGGCGGTCTTCTCTTCTCCCTTCTCGGGAGCCGATTTGAGGTCCTGTACGTGGATGTGGCGGTGTCATCGTCCCCGATTGTCCTTGAGGTCAACGACCACAGGTGAGATGATCCGGCGGACCGTCATAAGCCCGATATACTTAGGGACCAGCTTGGCGTTAAGCGCGTTGGCCTTGCTCGATAGTGGACTGTCTCGTTTCCATACTCTGTCTCCCAGCTGGGGTCGCTAGTCTCGCCTTCGCAGGTTATAGTGTTTTTCCTGCCACTGGAAGGCCCGGGCAAGATATATCCGGACCATTTCGTAGGCGTCTTCCAACTGAGCCCGGCGGGTGTCTGGTCCTGGTGCCAAAGCGGTTCTCCGTCGATCGTCCGGATGCGGTCGGGTGTGTTCTCGGCCGTGTAGTATGTATGCCGGGGTATACCCGGTGGCCTCGTGCCGAGCGGTGTTCACGGCAAACTGCAGAGCGAAGATTCGTACGTCCCAGTCTTTATGCCTCTTTTCTACGTACTGGGAGATCATGGTCTTGACGGTACGGTTGGCCCGCTCCACTGGATTGCATTGTAGTGTATATACGGGAGAGGTCCAATGCTCGATCCCGTAGGTAGTGAGCAAGATCTCGACGCGCTGGGCGATAAACTGTGCTCCGTTATCGGACACGAGGGTGGTCGGGCATCCGTGTCGGAATATCAGGCGATCGGTGATCGCTTGTATCAAGACGGCGGCGATGGCTTTCCGTAGCGGGACCATTTCGATCCATTTGCTGAATCGATTTTGGATGGTTAGTAGCTATGTGTGCCCGCTGGCGGATTAAGGCAGGGGGCCAATCAGGTCCACGGAGGCTTGTTCCCACGGAGCTCGGATATGTGTGGTCATCATTTTTTCCGCGGGGCGCTGTTGACACGCTTCATGTTGCGAGCAATTGGCGCATTTGCGGACGTATCGGGCAATTTCTTGAAACATGCCGAGCCAGTAATAAAGTTGAGTAACTCAAACGAGCGTCTTTGAGATACTCAGATGTCCGGCGGCCGGGTCGTCGTACAACTGCAGCAACAGGGCAGGTCGCTGCTCAGTTGGTACGCACTGCTTCCATTGTTCTTCGGCTGGTGTCTCCCGGAAATCCAGGTCGTGGAGTATGTGTCTATATAATTTTTGGTCTTGTATTTTGTAATCCGGATGATCCGCCGGGCGCTCCCGCACTTCGGCAAATTTTTGGTGATACCACCGGCATCCTGGTCGTGCCACCGCTAGGGCCTCCGGAAGGCAGGAAAGGGCGTCCGCCGCTTAATTGAGCGTTCCTCGCTGATACTGGATGTCGAAGTCGTGTTGCTGTAGCTCGAAGACCCAGCGGACTAATCGACCAGTATAGGCCTCGGTCCGTTGCAGCCATCTCAGTGCCTGATGGTCGGTCACGACTGTGAACCGGTAGCTCTCTAGGTAGTCCCGTATCCGGCGTATGCCCCACACGACGGCCAAGCATTCTAGCTCGGTGGCGCTATAATTCTTTTCGGCCGTGCTAAGAGTCCGACTGGCGTACGCGATGACCCGCTCTCCCTCGCCGAGGTGTTGGATCAACACAGCTCTTAATCCGTCGTCGGAACGCGGTCTCTTCTTCATTCGTCCAACTCCAGCACACTCTCTTCTTGGTGAGTCGGATGAGAGGGGCGGCGATTGTTGAAAAGTCGGCAATAAAGCGGCGGTACCATGACGCTACTCCCAGGAACTGACGGACTTTGCGGAGGATCGTGGGGATAGGCCAGTCGGTGATGGCCCATACCTTTTCTGGATCTGTCTTGATTCCTTGACAGTCGATAACGTGACCGAGATACTGGAAACTTGGCCGAAAACAAAAGTGGTATTTTTCGGAGTTGAGGCGGAGTTTAGCGTCACGGAGTCGGCGAAAGACTTCGGCCAAGTGCCCCAGATGTTCCTCAAAGGTGCGTGAGGCAATGACGATATCGTCTAAATAGACAAGAACATGCGGCTCCAACTCGGGTTCCAGAGCAGTGTTGAGCAATTGTTGGAAGGTAGCCGGCGCCGAATGCAATCCGAAAGGCATTACTCAAAACTGCATCAGCCCTCTTCCTGGTACCGTGAAAGCGGTTGCGAGGCGACTTTCCGGGGTTAACGATACCTGCCAATACCCGCTTCGCAGGTCCAACGTGAACAAATAGCGGGCGCCTCGTAGTTTGTCTAGCGTGGCAACAATGTAAGGCAGCGGGTAGGCATTCTTTTTTAATGCCGCGTTTAATCTGCGAAAATCAATAAAGAACCAGTATGTTCCGTCTTTCTTCTTCGCCAGCACTATCGGTGAACTCCAGGCGCTGGTTGATGACCCCTTCGGCCTCCATCCTCTGCACCTCCTGATCGATCACGGCTTGCATTGCCGGATTGCGGGAGCGATACCGCTGTTTAATAGGTGGCCCTGGCTTTAGCCGAATTCGGTGCTCGGCCTTGTCGGTTGAACCGTGGACCGACTCGAACTTCGGGAGCTCAACATTTAGGTAGGCTTGCAGTCGTAGCACCTCGCTGGCGGTACCAGAACTAATGCTAACTGTGGCGGCTCCGACTTTAGCTGCGATGTCGGTGGCGGGTCTAGAAGGCGGGCGTAATTCGACCCCCAATTTTGCCCAGAGGTCTACGCCTATAAGACGGCGTTGTCCAGGTGTGGCAGTACGGAGAATCGGTGACGGTGAGATTTCCCCTGCAGTCTGACCGTTGTCTTGATGGTCTCTGCAATAGGGACCTGAGTCCCGTCGGCCAGTTGTGTTGCTCTAGGATCCGAACTGGATGGTTCGTGACTGATTCGGCGGACCGTCTCGGCATTCACGAACAAGATTTTCGAGCCGGAATTGAGGAGACTCCAATAACGCTGTCCGGCTATCTGGATCTGGAGGTGCGGTCTCGAGTTGTAGCTTTGGCAGAGTCGGGCTGGATGACGGCCGCGACAGTCTTCGGTCCGCACCCCGTTTCTCTTCGGAGGATGGCAGTCACGGGTGAGGACCTCATCTTTGCTGCATTTCGAGCAGAATTTCTTAGGTGGCCTCTTACAATCCAGGTGGGTGTGTCCTCGTTGCTTACACCTCCAGCAGCATTCGAGAGGGACGAGTACCCTCCATCACGCCGAATCATCGTCAAGACTTCGGTAGCATATTTCTGTAAGGATTCCCTGGGCCGTTGCTGGCGCCCTTAAATCGTCCTTTTCATTTGCCTCTCGTATCCCCTCGGCAGGTATTGCCGGCGGACGACTTGGCAGAATTTGGTCCAGCTGGCTATGGTATCGTGAACATTGCGGGAGAAGGGCGTCTCCCCGTAAGAGTTCGGGCAGCCCCATAAGCATTTGGGCGTCAGTGTAATTGTCCGATGCGCAATTCTTCTATACGTTCGAGGAACGCCAGGGGATCTTTGCCGTCAAAGTGGCATCCCCATTTGCGAATCTGGTTCATCACCTTGACCGGTTCAATGAGAGTGGAGGTAGTGGTTCCGTCACCTTTGGTCGGACCTCCTGTGGCCATCTCGACGTGGATAGTGGGTATGGTTAGGTATGCTTGGAATAGAGTGGGGTTTTGCCCTACAAATTGGCGGAGTCGCCGGCGAACCTTGTCTAACGTTTCTTGACTTTCGAGCTCGTTTTTTGGCCAACGCAACGGCTTCGGCTTTATGTATCTGATTAATCCACGCGGGCATCTGGGTAGGCCTAAGCGAATCGGGATCTCCACTGAGCAGGTCCCTGTTTGGGCGCCATGTAATAGTGCACCTTTCCCGACGCCGCGGATCGGCTCGGCGGAGACTCAGACTTGCTTCTTCCTGTACAAACTGCTTTATTAAATAAAAATAAAAGGTAGAGTATCTACTGAGAACTTACAGGCCACCCTGCAGGTGATACGGATTGAGGCTATATAATGCTAAAGAAAATATATTTATATTTTGCCCCAGAGGAACGTACACCTGATTATGTTATAGCGCGGAAATCGGATATAATGCGGCGAAGGCGTATAGCCTAGACGGTGTACAAAAAGACTTACAAACTACCCGATATATACAACGCACGGAGATCGAATTCAATACACGGTGGCGTATAGCCTATGACGGTGTCCGGAAGGGACTTACAACTCACCCGATATACGAAGACTGGATATGCCAGATACGGAGGCGTATAGCCTATAACGGTGTTTGGAAGGGACTTACAAGTTACCCGGTATACAAAGACTGAATATACAATGTACGGAGACGTATAGCCTATAACGATGTCCGGAAAGGACTTACAGGTCACCCGGTATACAAAGACTGAATATACAATGTACGGAGGCGTATAGCCTATAACGATGTCCGGAAGGGATTTACATGTCATCTAATATGCCCGATGCAATGAGGAGGAGGTATTCCGGAAATCGGGGAATCCGGCCTAACAACGGGAAGCCCGTCGCCCGGAGACTAGCAGGAAAAACCGGAAACCGGGAAACCCGTTGTCCGATGCAAAAGGAAGGAACCAGAAACCGAGAAGCCCGGCCTAACAACAAGAAGCCCGCTGCCTGGTATAGGAGTCTGGAACGGGACTAATGCCGGCTTATTTGCCGAGCCGGCTTATATACCCGGTCGATGACCTCCCACCATGCGTCGGGCGCATGGCGGGGGTAGCGCCGATAGCGCAACGGCGCAGTAGTGGGGCGCTCCCGGAGTAGGGCAGCCCGTGTATGACGTTTAGGGGGCGCCTTAGACGCCAGAGCCTCAGGTGGCGGGCAGGTGGTCGGTCCGCGAGGCGATAGTAACGGCGATGCCGTTACAACCTTTATCTCCAATTATTCTTGAAGAGATTGATAATATAATTAACGAATTAGTGAAATCATCTAAAAATTCCAACTAAGGTTTTACACTCTTCGAGGAATATATTTTTCTTGCTGTTTCTCTACCCGAATTAGTAAACCCGAAGTAGTCAGAACCGTTACAGCCTCACTTTGAAATCGACGACTATCCGATGTATCTAAATCTTTAGTAATTCTAACTCGTAATTATTTACAAATTATTCTAAATGTTTAAATCTTTGATAATAAAATGTTGCGGATTGCACTGATAATATAATTTTGATCGGAAGTAGAGGGAAAGAGGGGATTAACTGTTAACAGCGGAGATATCGTTTGTAAAAAGTTTATTCGGCTTTTCACAAATAACTAAAGTTCTTAAGTAATAATTAGGCATACTCGACGAACGGTGGAAAATAAATTCAACGAGGACGTACGGACATCTTGCGCTTGATCGGATTTGCTGCGCGTGTACGCGGCGGAAATCTTTAGCAGAACTATGCTGTAGTTCCGAACGCGACGGAAATTTTCTCGCGACAATGTTAACAAAAGATTGCAGCGATCAAGAGCCGAACGCGGATGCGCGACGCACCGTTCGCGAGATCGAGATCTTGGAGAGTCTCCGTAACGCTGTAATATCGGAACACGTGGTGACACGTGCTGTCGTAATTGTAGCCGAAATATGCGTGTAGTTCACAAAATTGAACGGAACTGACTGAAAATATCGCGGGCACAATATTATACAAATCTTGCCGATGTCCGGCGGAAAAGTATTACTTTTGTAGCTCGACGGATTATTTTAACAACGCGGAATATAATTTTTCAGTAACTAGGTGACGTGTTAATACACCAAGAGCCGGAACAAGAAGAAGGAACGAAAAAAGTAGAAGGATATTAGGGACTCAGATAGACAGAAAACGGGGGTGCGCGACAGATCATAATCGATACACCGCGCACTCGAGTTGGCGAAAAAGGACCGCGAATGCGAATTACACCGAGGCGTGACAAGGATCGGCTATGCGCGATGCCTCGTTTGCGTGGAAATTTGTGATTTGCTAATGCGACGATTGATGGTTCTCAATATGTCCGATCGCGCGACATTCAACGTTTCGCGGAGACTCTCAAGTATATTCAACGGTTCCGGAACATGAAATATTACTTAATATTAGTAATAATATATTTTAATTTTCTATCTAATTGTCTAAGTAGAAAATGATTTTGAATTATTTTTATTTCTCTTAGAAACTATCATACGTTCCTACAAAACATTCTCTATTCTTAAAATTCCCCCGATCCGAAAAGTCAGTTCCAGCTCTCGGCGCGCCCAGGGTATAGTCAGTGCATGCAGATTGCCCGAAATAAATAGAGAGCTAACCCTTTCTTCCCAGACCTAAAGTAATAGAAGAGAAAAAAAGGTCACTCGGACGTGACATTTCAAAATTTTGGTGGCAGCGGTGGGATCAATCCTCGAAAGAGAGCTTAACATTCAGATAATTAAATGTGACTTGAAATTCGACCAGATTGTCGATAACAAAGAGAGTAGCAACAGTTGATGACGATTGAACTTTATACTTGCTCCTTTTCTCGATCGAAATTATGTAATTTGAAACTTGATCAAATTGTCACTGACGAAAAGTGTAGCCACAATCATCACTGTCGCTAACGATGAGAGTAGCCACAAATGATTATGACCAAATTTTATAATTGCATTTAGTTCTTTAAATTTAATGTTTCCAAAATTGAATTTTGATCGTCGCTACTGCTAAAAAGTGTAGCTACAATTATCGCTGTTGCTGACAAATGTGCGTAGCAACGGTTGATTGAGATCAAATTTCAATTATATGACCTTTTTCGATATTAGTAATATTAGATATTAACAATCTAAGATTTTGTTCAGTTGTCGCTGTCGAAAGATACGCGATAGCGGTTACTGTCGCTGACAAATATGCGTAGCAACGGTGTACGTAAGAAATGAAATCTCATATTGTACAAATTACAAATGCTTAAAAGAGGCGGACGCCAAGTACAATTTAAAAAAATTACATTTATGATCAAACAAGCGCTTTTCTTTTCTCAAGATCCTCTTCCTTTGCTTGCTGAATTAAATAAATTTGAAAATCCTAAACCTCAATCCAACGAGATCCCGAGTTCTGATAATTCAAATATCGACTCAGCCGAATTCGACTCTAAACTTAACATAGACTTAAATATTGACTATAAGTCAACACCTATTGAATTTGAAAATAAATACCCAGATTATAGAATCATTCCAAAAGACGATCCTCGCCAAAAGCCTTATAAAATCCTCAAGCTATTTGGTCCCGAATAGTAATAAGATGGCAATAATATATTAGTTTTAAGTTGACTCAATAAACTTCTGCATATATTATACAATATTTGCATACTAATCAATTCTTTTAAGTTCCCGAAATAAGCATAGTAAGTAATTAACCATGCTTATGACACGATCACAAGCTTCTAACGCTCCTTCAGAAGCTGGCGATCGCTTGATTCAAGCGGAAATCGAAACCATGGGCCGAATGGCTGATGATAGAGAGAAGAAGGAGAGTAAAAATTCCGAAGAGCACGACTGTATTAAATCTTATACTCGAACAACTCGCTCGATTAAACGTCCTGATTATCAGCCCTCGATTATCAGCCTGAAAATCATCGCGGACCTAGTCCACCCAATACTACCTCCCCTATTCGACTCAAGGATGTAATAGATTCAATTCCTAAGTACGACCGTCATAAAATGTCTGTTTTCTATTTCAGTAAAACTTGCGAGCGAGCCCTTGACTTAATACCCCTTACCAAGAACGATATTTAGTACAATTTATTATTAACAAATTACAAGGACATGCTTATACAGCCATAGAAGATTCCGAATATGAATACTGTTTTTGCATTAACAAAAAAATTAAAAGGAGCCTCAATAAATCCGTAGATCAATATCGCGGAGAACTCGCAAATATTTTCATGAAGCCGAACGAAAACATTCTTGACTATATCGAAAGAGTAAAAGAATTGCGCGCAGCAATAATAGACGGAGAAACTAATTATAATGGTTATATCGACGAAGTTACAAAAAGCAATATCGATTACGCCGTCAATACAAGTTTCGTTAACGGTCTCCCTTCTGACCTATTAATCAGAGTTAAACTAGAAAACCCTTATGCGGTAGATGATGCCTTTATAACTGCTATACAACTTTCAAAAACTTTAGAAGCCGAAAATGCACTTAAACGCGGTAACATATTGTCCTATAAAACTAATAGCTCTCCTCGCGCCGATTTTTTAACTAAACCTGGCACTTCGTCGCCAAACGTTAATTTTAAAACGCAACAAATTTCCTCTCCTCAAACTCCTCGAAATAATATAACTCCTTTCATAAAACCATTAATCCTTGGACACCCGGGACCTAATCCTGCTGAAAAGATTTGTCGATATTGTAAAAACCCCGGACATTTCATGGACGAATGTCGTAAATTAGCATACAGGCGTTCCCTTGAAAGTCGACCTACTAATCCGGGAAATGCCCAAAACGTTTCGGCAACCAGCAATGCCCGCCGCAACGACATCGCACAGGGGCGCCCTGCTTTCTCACCACGAACCCCAGTTTATGTGATCCCGTCTCCGGACCAGATCCCTCTCTTACCACCCGTGTCGAAAGAATAGATGAAGTATCAAATGGTAGCGTTTTACCCTCTATAACTCTATCATCCCCGGACTTTCGGAGAAAATAAATCTTTATGATTGATTCAGACTCAGGTATTAATCTTATAAAACGACACCTCATCAATCCGGAAATTACCGTCAATAATGAGGTCCTTACTCTTCAAGGAATATCTTCCAAACCTATCTCCACATTAGGCTCTACCATTATATGTTTTCTCGACTCGCCTACATGCTTTCATGTAATTTCCGATATCGTCAGCCTTTCTCAAGACGGAATAATAGGGAATACATTTCTTAAAACGCATGAAGCCAATATAGATTATAAAAACAAATGTTTATTTTACGATAATTCTAGCATCCCCTTCTTGGACATTACTTATATTAACATCAAACCGCGATCTATATCCCTCTTTTACGTTCATATTATTAATTCAAAAAGCAAAGACGGATACATCCCTCTTGTTACTATTGCCGAAAACGTTTATTTTGGACAAGCTATAGTCTCAAATATCAATGGTAAAGCTTATTTACCTTTACATTATTTATTTACCATTAATCCTCAGTTACCTCTCTAGGTTACGTTAACTTACATCAAAAATGATTTTTTCGAAATTTTAGAAGATCACTTTTCATTTTTTCTCAAATATCTCGAGTCGTAGAAATCTGGTGACATTTGTACTGATATATTCTTTTTTCTTACTGTCTGGCGTATCAATTGAAAAAAAAATACTTCAAAATAGCTTCATTAGATCCAGAAATATAAACAAAAGAAGTTAAGAGTTTAACAAGGCTCTGTCATATAAATATAAATTTAAAGTATAAGACAGGCGATAAGAGCCGATCACGGAAGACAGTGCGTTATCCCAACGAAACTAAATTTTTTCGTTATGATTAAATATCTGTGCACAAGGCACCAAATTTTACTTGGTCACTGCCAAGATTTAAAAATATGAAATAATCTCATATTTGAGATTTAATTTCAATAATCCTTTTTAACCCCCCTACGGAAATAAATAAATGCAAGAGAAAAATATAGATCCAAAAGTCCCGATTCAGCGACTTTTAAGAGAATTACTCATTCATATTACAGTATGTGAAAATTTAATCAGAACACCCTTCATCGAGGAACGCGAAGCATTAATTATTGAGTATCATTCCTCTGCCCACGGCGGTCACAAAGGAGCTAAAACGTATAATCGCATAAGACCGCATTATTATTGGAATACCTTAAAAAAGATATACAGTATTTTATTCAAGATGTCATCAATGCCAATTAAAAAAGCTGACAAGAATAAAAACTAAACAACCCATGATAATCACAGATACTCCCGAAGCCGCTTTCGATAAAGTCGCTCTCGATATCGTAGGTCCTCTTCCTATCACGCCTTCCGGAAATCAATTTATATTAACCATGCAGGATTTGCTGACTAAATATTCCGTAGCTGTCCCACTGAGAGAAGCAACCTCTCTATCTATCGCACACGCTCTCACAAAAAATTTTATACAATATATACATGTATACCTTTTTTCTCTCGTAACTATAATATATACATGATTATACCCTATTTTGTATTATCCAAACGTAATTCGTAAGCAAAATATCGCAAACAAATCGTAATATCTTTACACTTTTGAAAATATCATGTAAGAACAGAATAATAACAATTATAAAATCTAGAAATGCATGAATAAAACCTTTTGTTTCTCTAGATAGACGCTTCTAAACCCCACTCAACGCTCCACTCATCCTCATTTGCTCCGCATAGACACGCCTTACCACGCCTCGCAACCTCAATTCCACCATCTTCTCAACTCCTCTGCGTAACTCTTACGTCTTCGTTATGCATCATCGTCTTCCCTTCTTTCTCCCCTTTTCTCTTTTTCTCTTACATATCACAACCCGTACCCTAGCATGTACCTCCACAACTGCACTATCCTCACCAATGACAATATCTGTTGAGAATAATCAATTAATATTTTGAATTTAGATTTAACTTCGATCAAATCAGTCGATACTGTTATTATTCTCACGCTTATAACACATGTTTACTAGTTTTTACGACAATACATAGCTCTTACACGTCGGGATACAAGGCTCCGACAGCCGATCACGCAGTTTCTCTCCGAGCTTGGTCACGTACATTTTTGCTCGCTGCTGTTTTGTGAGTATTTCTTACATTCTACGTTACAGTAATGGCTGAAACGAAACTGTTTCACATTTACCGCTTCAATGGACATAACTATCAATTGTGAAAGCGGCAGATGGAGATATATATGCTGGAAAACAAGCTGAAGAAATATCTGGATGGATCTACTCCACGACCGACGGTTCCTGCTGAGGCTCAGATATAGGAGCAAAAGGATGCCGAGGCACAGGTCTTTCTCATGCGCGGCCTTGAACTGGACCAACTTTGATACCTAACTGACTGCTCTACGGCTGCTGAAATGTAGAATCGTCTTCGAACCATCTATGCGGAAAAGTGATCAGTCGGTTCAGGTACTTCTAAATCAATTTATAAATGCAAAAATGGAATCCAAGAATTCGTTGGCGGATCACATTGCGAAAATCGTGTCATTAGCTCAGCGTCTA
This sequence comes from Nylanderia fulva, assembly GCF_048542155.1. Classification (NCBI taxonomy): domain Eukaryota; kingdom Metazoa; phylum Arthropoda; class Insecta; order Hymenoptera; family Formicidae; genus Nylanderia; species Nylanderia fulva. The sequence goes on from NW_028190448.1 coordinate 84,996, forward strand.
AAAGATATAGATATGGAACAAAAAGAACTGGTTGTAATTGCAAAAATTTTATCTAGTTTACCGTCAAAATATGATAATGTACATACCGCGTGGTATGCAGTTCCGCGACAAGAGCAAAAGTTAGATAAATTAACCGATCATTTAATTAATGAAGAATCGTTATTAAATATGCGTAAACAAGATACGAATAATAATCAGAAAGGTTATTACGCGCGCGGAAAGCAGAAAGTTAGAGGCGAGAAGAAAACGCAAGATACTAATACAAATAACGTGAAACGCGGTAATTGTCACTTTTGTAAAAAGACAGGCCACTGGGCACGTGACTGTTTTAGTAAGAAGGCCTTTTTAGAAAAAAGATATCAAAAAGGCGACAAAAATCACTCTCTCGTGTCTGAAAAAGCTTCGCATAGCGATAATGATAATGTTGAACTTTTCGATGTTGAATGTTTGATTTCAAATAAATCTGATAATAGCAAGATGTGGTTTGCTGATTCGGTCACAACTGAGCATTTGTGTCAAAGACATGAATGGTTTAAGAAATTAAATATGTTTCAGAATGATAACAACAGAGTTAAAGTAGGAGACATCGGACTCGTTATTACTAAGGGCATAGGTGATATCGATGTTAAAGTTAAAAATTCCAACAGATCCCATAGCACGTATACTATCAATGATGTATGGTACGTGCCTGGAATTAAGAAAAATCTTTTATCTATAAGTCGGTCTACCAAAAAAGGAATGAGTGATTTTTGAAGCAGGCGGTAAAAAGGTGTTGTTCTATAAAAATAATAGGTTCTAGTCGAAGGACTGCGAGAAAACGGCAAACTGTACAGACTCAATTTCTCATCTGGTTATAAAAACGTTGAAGCAAATGCATCTATTGTTACTAATTCATTTATGAACTGGCATGAAAAATTAGGGCATGTAAATTTTCAAACATTAAGGCAAATGATTAATGATGCTGTTGTAAATAATTTACATGTATCGGATTTAGATAAAGATAATCCATTCTGTGAAGGCTGTGTTCTAGGGAAACAACATAGAAATTCTTTTCCAAAAAATGAAGTAACTATAAGAGCAAAATTTCCGGAAGAACTGTTTCGTGCAGATCTTTGCGGTAAAATGAATGAAAGTTCTATTGAGGGAGCAAATTATTTTCTTCTACTAAAGGATGATTTTTCGAAATACTGTTTTGTATATTTTCTTAAAGACAAATCAGACGTTATAAAGGCTCTACAGCAATTTTATGCCGATGTACGAGCAGATAATCGTAACGTTAAAAGATTAAGAACTGATTGTGGCAAAGAATTCTGCAATAAAACTGTAAAAGAATTCTTATTAGAAAAAGGAATTAAGCATGAACTGACAATTCCCAGAGCTCTAGAACAAAATGGATGTATCGAAAGACAAAATAGAACTGTAATAGAATCTGCAAAAAGTATGTTACATGCGAAAAAATTACCTTTGTACTTATGGGGAGAGGCTACTGCTACTGCAGTATATGTTAAAAATAGAACTGCGACGAATACTTTAAAAGGAAAAACTCCATATAAAATGTGGTTTGAAACGAAACCATCCGTAAGTAATCTAAGAATTTTTGGTAGTACGTGTTACGTTCATATTCCCAAAAATCGGAGAAGTAAGTGGGAGATGAACTCCGTAAAAATGATAATAGTCGGATACAGCGATGGAAACAAAGCATATACAGTACATGATTCAACAAGTAAGAAATGTTATGTAAGAAGAGACGTACAGTTTGATGAACAAACTAAGTTAAATGAAGTAATTGTTACTTACGATGACGCAAAGAATAAACACGATAATATCGAAGAAGAAAATGCAATACAAAGAACGGATAAAATCAGAGATGAGTCTAATAATAGAAGAAATCACAGAGCACCCATTGACAGAGAACCTTATCCATTAAGAACAAGAATACGGTCTATGTCAGATGCACACAATGCAGTTAAATTAAAAATTGCTGAAGCCCTCTTCTCAACATGCGAACCTCAAACTTTACAAGAAGCTATGGATGCAGAAAATTCAACTGAATGGTTAAGGGCAATCAATGAAGAACTGGGTTCTCTCGAAGAAAATGAGACTTGGGTGCTAATAAAGAAATCTGAAGGCAAAAATATTATCTCAAATCGTTGGGTGTTTAAGAAAAAATACACGAAAAGATTGATAAATATAAAGCTCGATTAGTCATAAAAGGCTACTCACAAAAACAAGGGATAGATTACAACAAACTTTTTGCTTCTGTCGTCAAATACGATACTGTAAGGATTGTTCTATCAATCGTTGCTGTTGATGATTTAGAAATGGTCCAATTTGACATTAAGACAGCCTTTCTTTACGGAAACCTGGATGAAACAATTTACATGGAACAGCCGTTTGGTTTCAAAATTGATGACCGAGTCTGCTTACTGAAGAAAAGCCTCTACGGATTGAAGCAAGCACCGAGACAGTGGAATAAAAGAATAAATGAATTTTTTATCAATTTCGGACTTACCCAGTTGAATTCAGATGCGTGCTTGTATTATATGATGACTGATGATATCAGATTATATGTAATATTATATGTGGATGATGGAATTATATGCGGTAATGATATTAATACAATAAATGATTTGCTCGAAAAACTAAATAATGTTTTTAAGGTAAAAAGTTCTGCAGCAGAATTCTTCATTGGAATGCAAATAAAGAGAGAGAGAAACAGTTAGGGACTATAAAATTGTTCCAAAGCGCGTATACTAAGAAAATATTAAACAAATTCAATCACAATAAATGTACATCTCTGTCTATTCCAGCCAATCCCGGTATTAAATTCCTTAAAGCTGACGTAAATGATAACAGTATCCTACATAATATTCCATATAGAGAAGCTATTGGCTTTCTCATGTTTTTGATGGTCTTGACAAGACCCGATCTAGCATATATTGTTAGCGTGTTGAGTCAGTTTTTAGAAATGCTCGACAAAAGCCATTGGAATGGAATTAAGCGTGTTTTTCGTTATCTAAAAGGCTCAACTGACCTTGGAATTATTTTTGGCAAATCGAAGAATAATACACTCGTCGCGTTTAGTGACTCAGACTGGGCAGGCGATATAAATACTAGAAAGAGTACAACTAGATGGATTTGTTTACTAAACGGTAGTCCAGTGACTTGGTTGTCACAAAAACAGTCAAGTATAGCTCTTTCGGCCACTGAAGCTGAGTTTAGTGCTTTATGTTCTGTGACAAAAAAGTTACTTGGATTAGAAGATTACTTAGTGAGATATATTATGTTCAAAAATCACCTACAACAGTCTATTGTGATAATCAAGCCGCTATTAATTTAGTTAAAAATCCCACTGTGTCAAAGCGATCAAAACATATTGAAACTCAATATTACTTTACATGCGATAAGCAAGAATCGAATATTATTAATGTTGTTTATTTACCCACGAGCGAACAATTGGCGGACTCGTTTACTAAAGCATTATGTAAACAAAAACTTACAAAGTTAATGTACGAAAGTGGCGTGAGAGCAGAGACAAATTGAATTTTATCTTTGTATGTAAAACAGGAATGATAAAATATGAATTGAGTGGGAGTGTTGAGAAGTAATCAATTAATATTTTGAATTTAGATTTAACTTCGGTCAAATCAGTCGATACTGTTATGATCCTCACGCTTGTAACACGTGTTTACTAGTTTTTACGACAACACATTCCAGCGCTCTTACACGTCGGGATACAAGACTCCAACAGCCGATCACGCAGTCTCTCCGAGCTTGGTCACGTACAGATCTGTTCGCTCTACCTAAGCTGTATAAATTACTTGAAACATAAGTAATCTTGCTAATACATAAATACGTTCCTTTTATACGCTTCCTTATAACAATATCTTATATTTTGTAAAATTGATCTACCTACTTTGTAAAATATTAAGCATTTTATGTCTCGACTCACCTTTGAATTTAGATAATCAAATTCTAAGGCATATCCTCTGATCTAGAAATTTAACATCTATACAATATATATGATTATAAATTCTAGTAAATCTATTATATATATTTTATACAATTATAACGGACCGCTTTCTCGGCGCGGCCGGATCGCTCAATCGGGATTACAAGGTTCGAGAAAGGGTTAAATTCAAGAATCGTGCGACGAGGTGTAGGTTTAACAAAATGTTTATTGTGTGTGCTATTTACAAGTGTGTGTGTGTGTGTGTGTGTGTGTGTGTAAGCGTGTGTGTGTATGTGTTCACGTAATGTATGTATCGCTGTATATGTGAAGGCGTGGATGAGTTTACAAAAGTATGACGTGTGTATTTGTGTATGAAATGAATGCGTGTCGGTTTGTTCGGCGCGGGTCCTGTTGACGGTATGTGTGTCGGCGTCGGAGTTAGATATCGGTGCTGCAACAGATTCGCCGATTATCATTTACGTGGCATGTAATGCCCGGCAGAAATAATATCTTTATAATTTCGCGTCTCGATCGTAATTCAGGACTTTAAAGGCACGGCCCTTTAAAATCTCACAGTCGTATTTATGTTTGGTTTCGACGCGGCGCGGTCCGGGGCGCGGTGTGGCCCCACGTTGTTATTGTCGCGTATCCGCTCTCTTTCTCTCGCGCGCGGCCGGATGAGAGAGTTGACGCTCGGGTTTTCCTTCAGCAAAATTGATGTTTATTTCGGAGTATCCGCGTCGCGGGGATTCTGTTATGGTTTACTGTTCGGAATAGGCGATCGGCCGCGGGAGCTTCCGACAGAGGCGGAGAACGCCCAATCTCTGGTTTTCTTGGCCGATCGTGTAGGAGGATAATGTAAGGAGCGATTTCGGAAAGGAAACGCTCGGAGCAGCTTAGTTAGTGGAAACGCACTCACACGAGACAGGGCACCCCCGATCTCTTCTTTCTAGCTTGTCTTGGCGTTTTCCGGGGCGGTAGTCGTCCTAAGACGGTACGGAGCGGAATGTGTCTTTTCGATTTCTCCCGGCCTTTTTATACGGCCGTTTGCGTACGTTCGGGATTTTCCGTCTGTCGTCGTCATCGTTCGGTATCTTTTTAATTAGTACGGATTGTGGGAGAAAGTATTAATTGACCGTCCTTTCCCCGCGCTATTTATCAGGTGTTTTCGTATCGTCGGCGCGTGCTGTATCGTTATACAGTTACTTAAGATAAATAAATCATTATACCACATAATTCCACATAATTTCGCAATTAAGGATATTATTTTTAAGTCAAGATCCTTGTAGACGCATAAGTAAAAATTTATTTTTGAGGGAAGAACGTCTCTTTCCAGAGCACGTATCTTGCTTCGCTAGATACCATATGTAGCTGGAAAAATCAGCTCTCGAATTGTAAACCGAGGGAACATCTTCACTCACCTCTCACGACACAAACCACTGGCCCGCTCGTGGATCCTTAAGAGTCGCTATTCTCCTTCGCCGAATCAACAATAAACCATAAATATAAATATCAGGAGACGCGGTAGTGTCTCCGGCCATGATTAAACCCTAAAAGACCTTAAAAAAGACACTACAAGTATCCTACTCCTCTTTCGTCCTCTTATCCTACACCATCAAAGTCCATCTTTTGGGGGTGTAGAACTACTAAAATATAAAAAATTTTGAATTGCACGTAATATAACCTGAAAGGCGGCATCGCCACGAGTAATTTGAGCCAAGAAGGAATAAAATCGGTCAAGCCGTTCTGGAGATACAAACGGTCAAAAAGTGACGTTTTTCATGAAAAATGAAGTAACGTCGTCTTCTTCTTCTTCTTCTTCTTCTTCTTCTTCTTCTTCTTCTTCTTCGTCTTCTTCTTCTTCTTCTTCTTCTTCTTCTTCTTCTTCTCTGTCCGCGTCCGCTGACGTCATCAGGATTATATATATATATATAATATATATATAAATCTCTTCTCACCTTTCACTCATACCTCCCTCAATTTCCACCCACCCTTTTCCCTCCCACATCCCGTCCCCCCGCCCCACCTCCACCCCCACCCCCACTCCCACCCTTCTTTCGCCCTAACTCACCCTCTTTCGTCCTATTTTTTCAGTTTTTTCGTTCTCTCTCACCCTCTGTTGTCCTCTTTCACCCTCTTTCGTCCTCTTTCACCATCTTTTGCCTCTTTCGTCCTCTTTCGTCCTCTTTCACCTTCTTTCGTTCTCTTTCACCATCTTTTGCCTCTTTCACCCTCTTTCGTCCTCTCTCACCCTCTTTCATTCTCTCTTACCCTCTTTCACCCTCTTTCATTCCCTCTCACCCCTTTCGTCCTCTTTCACTCTCTTTCGTCCTCTTTCACCTTCTTTCGCCCTCTTTCACCCTCTTTCGTCTTCTCAACCCTCTTTCGTCCTCTTTCACCCTCTTTCGTCCTCCCTCACCCTCTTTCGTCCTCTCTCACCCTCTTTCACCCTCTTTCGTCCTCTTTCACCCTCTTTCGTCCTCTTTCACCCTCTTTCGCCCTCTTTCACCCTCTTTCGTCCTCTTTCATCCTCTTTCATTCTCTCTCACCCTCTTTCATTCCCTCTCACCCTCTTTCGTCCTCTTTCACTCTCTTTCGTCCTCTCTAACCCTCTTTCATTCTTTCTCACCCTCTTTCGCTCTCTCTCACCCTCTTTCGTCCTCTTTCACTCTCCTTTGTCTTCTCTCACTTTCTTTCATTCTCTCTCATCTTCTTTCGACCTCTCTCACCCTCTTTCGTCCTCTTTTACTCTCCTTTGTCCTCTCTCACGCTCTTTCATTCTCTCTCACCCTCTTTCACCCTCTTTCGTCCTCTTTCACCCTCTTTCGTCCTCTTTCGCCCTCTTTCACCCAATTTCGTCCTCTTTCACCCTCTTTCGCCTATCTCGTCTTCTCTTACCCTCATTCGTCCTCTCTCACCTTATCTCCAAAAAATCATAAAAATGAAAAGGTCAAGCTATGTTCAAAAGAAGGTCCTCAAAAATTTAAACCTAGTCTGTACAATGAAAAATAATTACTCGTAATTCCAGAGTTCCAATTTGTCAATATCGAATAATGTATTTGTTTCAAGTAATGGCAGTAGAGTTAAATACATACCTACGTATATGCAGTTTTTGCTGTTAAATGTACTTGAACAAAAAAAATAATTAAATAATTTAAATATAGCACATTTTAAATCAAGAAACTTATACTATAATCGAACTCTGTTTAGAAAGAATGTTTGTTTCAATCACAATCACAATACCATTTTCTATTATTTCTCTTATTATTATCAATAATGTTATTCACCAAATAATTATAGTATCAATAATGTTTTGCGATTTATTTAACAATTCATAATATGTTAGGGTTATAAAGTTTTATCTATAGGGTTTTTATTTAAATAAAATGAAGAATGTATATATATGTATATTTATTTATGTATTACTATCATATATTATTATCATATATATTATCATATATTATTCGGCGTTTCGCCGTCCCCGTCCTCGTCCGCCTTCTCTTCCGCCTCTCTTCGGCCTGTTGTGGGGCGAGGACAGTTTTAGGAGGAAGCGCATAAAGCGCTCCTCCTGGACGCGACCCCAGCGCGTCTTCCTCTATAAACTGTAATTAAAAAAGAAATTATTTTAGTAATAGCG